>NC_142168.1:60917692-61007509 GCF_029865625.1 Vigna umbellata | reverse complement strand
CTCTCGATTCACACACTATTTTCGCTCGTGAACGAAAGTTTAGGTGTGGTTTTCACTCATGAAGGAAGGTCTGGGTGTGCCTCTCAACTCCTTTCACTCTCGGTTATAGGGTTTAATTTGGGAAAGCAAAAAATTTAAAGAAGAAAGGGATTATGGTTCCTTATTTTTCTCTCAAAAGCTCGTGCTTTCCCTCGCTTACTCTTCGTTGATGGAACGGAGGCCAAGGACGGAAAACGTGAAGTGAAAAGAAAAAAAAATTATGATAAACAAAGATGGTTGAAAATGAAGAAAACGTGAAAAGAGGAAGAAAAGGGCACTAATGTGAAATGAAGATAAAAAAAGTAACTCTATGACAATTATGTAATAGTCATACAAGTCTTTTATGTCTCTTTACACCTGTCATGATATATTTTGAACGTAATTTTAATTTTGTCACAGTGTTCATCTATTATGATATATCTTTCAAAGTATGTTATAATAATATTTTCTTCTATTACGAAAATGTTACTAATGAATTTCACTTGTTATAAAAAAATTACTCTTTTTGTTCGTCATTTTGTTTAACACTTTTCATTCCACTACAATTACAAAAAAATAAAATAGATTATGAATAAAAATGTTGAAAATATATTTCTATATTTTTATAAAAAGAAAAATACGTAGTGTTTAGTTTTAAATAAGGTATTAATAAAGAAAATCTTAAATTTAATAAATATTAAAAAGTTATAATCAATTTACTACTAAGTTATAACTATTTGTACGTTATTTCATGTATTCTAAATAATATAATTATAAAACTATGTTTGATGTTATTTATAATAAAAAGATGGGTTAAATATGTTTTTAGTCTCTAAACTATTGGCCGTCTAAACTATTGGCCGTTTCTGGTTTTCGTCCCTCCTTCAAAGTAGGGTATAATTTGGTCCTCATTCTTTTCGAAACGTTCGTTTTAGTCCTCATTTGTTGCTAAATGAGGACCAAATTTTTAAACAGTGTTTAGTTTTCGAGGACTAAAACGAACGTTTCGAAAAGAATGAGGACCAAATTGTACCTTACTTTGAAAGAGGGACGAAAACCAAAAACGGCCAATAGTTTAGGGACTAAAAACATATTTACCCTAAAAAGATTAACTATTTATTGCCTTTAAATAATATAATTTCGGAATTATTTGTAGTGCTAAATGCAGTTGTTAATAAAAGACTGGTTCTAAAGAAGATAATGATATTTATTCGTATACAAAGGAGATTTGTCTTTGAATTATGATATCGGTGCCATCCTGAAATAGCTGTCCAGAAACAATGCACTAGAATTTTTGGGTCTCCTTCAAAGTCAATCCTGACAGTAACAACATCAATTTTAAAACTAATTTTACTTATTAATAATATATTTAAGTTAAAAAAACTAAAATTATATATTAATATCTTGAATGATGAAATAAGATTGTTTGAATTTTAAATCAATTGAAATAATGTCGTTAAAATCTATTATTATTTTTAAAATATTTTTATTCGTAGAGTTCATAAATCCATCATGATTTCTCAAATAAAAACATTCAAACAATTACACAAGAAAAAAAATCAAAATTATTAGTCTCAACGCTTAAATAGTACGACATATTAAAATAGTAAAATAAGTTATCTTTCATTAAATTATCTCTAGCTATGAAAATATACTATTTAATGTCCCCTCGTTGAAATATCACCACCACCCATAAATCAGGACATTTTGGAAGTAACTCTGCCTCATTGAAAATGGTGCGACTTTTGTTGATTATCTTTTGTCTTTCGGTTATGGCAGTGATCCTGTTGAAGAAGCAGAGAGGCAAACGGAAGCCATCAAGGTCTCGTCCACCGGGTCCAAGAGGTCTTCCCCTCATTGGCAATCTTCACCAAATTGATAGTTCAAAATTGAATATCCAGCTGGAGCAGCTCTCAAAGGTCTATGGTCCCCTTTTCTCCCTCCAATTAGGCTTCAAGCAAGCCATTGTTGTTTCCTCTCCAAACTAGCCAAGGAAATCCTCAAAGACCATGACATTGATGTCTGCACCAGGCCTCCCTCCCTTGGCCCTCTAAAACTCTCATACAACGGCCAAGAGATTATTTTCTCTCCCTTCAACGACTACTGGAGAGAAATTAGAAAATCTGTGTCGTCCATTTCTTCAGCTCCAAACGGATCTCCACCTTTTCCAGTGTGAGAAAATCTGAAGTCAAACAGATGATGGAAATTTTATCTGGGCATGTTCGTTCTTCCAAAGTAACCAACTTGAGTGAGCTCATGATGTCGGTCTCAAGCGGCATCATTTGTAGGGTTGCATTTGGGAAAAAGTACGATGAAGAAGGAGCTGAGAGAAGCAGGTTCCATGGGCTTCTAAACGACTCACAGGCTATGTTCCTTTCTTTCTTTGTCTCGGATTACATTCCGTTCTTGGGTGGATCGATAAACTCACCGGCTTGTTTGGCCGTCTTGAAAACACTTTCAAGGCCTTGGATGTTTTCTTCCAAGAAGTCATTGACGACCACCTAGATCCGAACAGGGTCAAACAAAATGAAGACGAGGATATTGTCGATGTGCTGCTTGAGCTTAAGAAGCAGGGTCGCTTGTCAATAGACCTCACCCAAGATCAAATCAAAGCTATCATCTTGGTATGTGTTCACGCTTTTGTATTTTGTTACTGCTAAATATGAATTACTTGGTCTTTAACTATGCTCAATGACACCCAAATCCATGCACTAAGTGGATTATAAATCACAACATAACCTTAGAAATGCTACTTGACTGTCACAGGACATACTTGTGGCAGGGACTGACACAACTGCAGCCACATCCGTGTGGGTAATGACCGGATTGATGAAGAACCCAAGAGCAATGGCGAAAGCCCAAGAAGAAATTCGAAATGCGTGTGGCAAGAAGGAGTTCATAGAGGAAGAGGATGTTGAAAAGCTTGAATATCTGCAGGCAGTGATAAAAGAGACACTTAGGTTTTATGCACCAACACCACTGGTACCAAGAGAAGCCATTAGAAGTTTCAGCATAGATGGGTATGAAATAGAAGCAAAGACAATAGTGTATGTGAACGGGTGGGCCATTCAGAGGGACCCTGAAGCTTGGAAAGACCCAGAAGAATATTGGCCAGAGAGGTTTTTGAACAGTGAGATAGATTTTAAGGGACATGATTTTGAGTTTATTCCGTTCGGTGCAGGGCGTAGAATTTGCCCTGGCATATCGCTGGGAATTGCATCAGTGGAGCTCATAACTGCAAATCTTCTTAATTCATTCCACTGGGAGTTGCCCGAAGGGATGAAACCTCAAGACATAGACACTGAGGGTCTGCCAGGCCTTGCTCGACACAAGAAGAATCATCTTTTCGCTTTTGCCAAAAACGTATTTGAATGTAACAACTAACAAGGTTCTGATTCCCACTGCAAAATGTGTGTCATGAGATTTTAGAAGGAAAATAAAGAATCCAATCACTTGGTAGTGAAATTAGTTCGTATAAATAGCGATTGGATTGTTCAGTGCCAAACTTACGGTTCTAAATCGATGACTCTAAAAAGTATAATAAATTCTTATATTTAGTCACCGTTTTGACCATCAAATAAAGTGATTTTGTAGTTATCAAATTTGTTTCGGTTGTTAAATGCTCCTAAATATGTAGGATATCATGATCTTTGTTTTTTCGAGTCTTTATTCATGTTTTAGTTTTTTTCATTTTGATTTTTAATCCATTCAAGTTGTTTGGAGTCTTGTCTAGTCTTTTAAGTCATTATATCTTATGTCATTACCTCTTAGTTGAGATTTGAAAAATCTCAAAATTATATGTTCAAGTATGTTTTTTAGATCATCAACAAGTTTTTAGAGTTAGGTTTTCTTTGTGTCATTTTTTAGTTTCATATTATATGTTGATTCTAGTAGGTTTTTTCATTTTATATGGCATTTTGTGAACCTTTGAACTTTCAAAAGTACATTTGAACCTTGATATGTGGTGTATGGTATTTTTTTTATGGGCTGGAAAAGTAATCGAGATAAAAAATATAAAAGAAAAGGTAGACAAAAAAAGTACAAAATCAAAAAGTAAAAAGCGAAAGTAAAGAGTATATGCATATATACATGTACCATTTCCACCAACTTTTGTGAGCAATTTCATGTGAATTTTGGCTTGTGTAATTTAGGTTTGGGGCTATTGTTTTACAGCCTTGTCACTTGCAATTGGTGTTAAAATTGTGGTCATAGGTCACCATTTGCACAAAACTTGTTAAAGACAAAAGCACCATATTCTAGTTTAGTAATTTTTGGTTTTGTTTATCAAATCTAGAGCTTTTCTTTAGGATTTTATTTTGTTGTGCTAAACTTCTTTCTTGACCATTAAATTTCTTGATTGTCTCATGTTATTCATTTTGTTCATTTTAGATCTTTTTATTGCTTTCTCATTTGACTCTTTTGGCTTTTGTAGTGTTAGGTCTGTCTTTGTGGTGAGCCAACACTTAAAGGTAGGATCTTAGGTGATGGAGATCTAGTGGGAGCTTGAGGTATTGGTGGAGTTACAAGAAGATAAGAAAGTAAACACTTAGAGAAGAATGATTTGTCTATATTTCATTTTAAGTTGTAATTTTATGCTTTCTTCTTTCTGAACTTGTAATATTCGGTTGTTAGGATGTGTCCTAACAAAACATTGAACTTTAAGTAATATTGCGTTTTGTAGTTGGTAAGTGTGAGGGAACCAAAGTTCCTTCTAACTTCACCATTAGGTCGCATATATTAGCTTTAATTGTTTTTCTTAGTTGTGGTAGCTTAGTGTCTGTCTTCTTGTATTTCAAGTCTAAGTCCCTTTGAAAAATAAGGTACAAAAGGACTTAAAGTTAACTTGGTACTTAAGTAGTCCTTAGTGATTCACCTCCTTTTTCTAGAAGTGAAAGTGTTACTGAAACTAGGAGGAGGGAAGTATAAAAGAAGGTTATACTTTGAAAAGGGAAACATGTTTCCTTCTCTTGGTGCTTTTATTTTTTTTATTGCTTACTTCATTTCATTTCACGACCACACTATTAATTAAACCCCACATTGCATTTGTTAACTATTCCAATTCCCAATTCAAGTATTTCTCACTTTCTTTCTCTTTTTCCAATTCATGAGATCTCTGGGCCCTAACCTCCTTTCTTCAATTTATTGTTACTGTTGAATATAGTGAAAAACTATGTATGAGATTACTTTATTTATAATAGAAGAAATATGGACTAAGCCAAAAATACAAATAAGAAATAATAACAAACTAACTAAAGATAAAAGATAAAGATAATATATTTAACACTCTCCTTCAAGCTCAAACATACTAATCGTATGTACCAAGCTTGTTACTAATATAATTAATAAAAACTTAGTGAAAGTATTTGCTTCTACAGTCGACTGACACCAAATTGTTAATGATTTACGAAGATGACATAGAAGATTAAATACTAACCTAGAAGACTCCCCATGAGTTACAAATTTGTGAGGTTGCTTCATGTAAATCTCTTCCTACAAATCGTTGTTGAGGAATGCATTGTTGGAAAGAGATGTCATTGTTAAAGAGCCATCACGACTACAAATAAACTAACAAAAACCATATTTGTCACGGGAGAAAAATTATATATGGAAGGGTCAAATGCAATGGTGATAGAAGGGAGACCATAAGAGACAACAGCGGAATAAGCTATTGGTGAACACGAGAGAGAAACCTGAAAAATCAAAGATTCTCCTATTAAGGCCCCCGAAAGAGAAAAAAAAGAGCAACATTGTTGCTCTGAATAGCTTCCTGAGAGATGGGATGTGCGTCCACGCACGACGAACTTGAAAGAGGAAAAAGAGTGAACCTCGACGCTCTAAATCATTTCCTAAGAGGAGACGAGACGTGCCACCACACACGACAAAAAAGGAAGCATATCCACAACTTCAAAAGGCATTAAGAATGTGTAAAAGCTCTAATGAAAGTGTCGTTGACAGTATAGTGGTCGCCTGACTGAAGATCAAAATCATGAGATCATCGGTCGAAACTAGAACTTCTGTAGTGGCAACTGTAGACGATGGTGCTACCGGCATCAGTAGATAGTGCCGTTGTAAAAAACGACAGATGACAAGAAATATGGGCTAAGCCCAAAATACAAATAAAAAGTAATAGCAAACTAATTAAAAACAAAAGAAAGAATAAGATAAAGATAATATATCTGACAGTGACTTGTGAAATTTTCCTAAAAGCGAACAACAACAACAAGTCAATCAGTAGGAAACAAATTGTATAGATGAATGGAATGGAGAAAGAGAGTTGGTTTGAACATTTCACTTTCTATATTAGTTGTATCTTTAACCAAATATCAAATCGGTATAAAAAAGTCAATACTTTTTTATATCCGTTGCTTTTCTATCAATTCCAAAATGAGTATAAAATGTTCTTTCTAACCCGTATAAAAAAAGCTATTTGTGTTTTTATCAATTAATTCTTATGTTAATTGCATCATACTTTTAAATTGAAATTATTTTATGGAAATAAATTCTTTTCAAAAATAATTTTAAAACCAATTCACCTGTAACAAACCCATCCTTTCTTTTCTAACATTTTAAATGTTCTAAATTTGGTCCCACATTTTTTTAGCAACAAGGCAAAGTAGGCTGTTCTATCAAATTGATGATAGAAACACTAATAATAACACGCATGAAATACAGCATTGTGATGGACTTCAGTATCCCCAAATGAAAGCCTGATAGCAGCAATTTTAGTTAAACTGAAAGCAACAGATACAGAAAAGACAGACACATTATTTGTAAATTATTCTAAGCACAGACAAATCCAGATGGAACCTTCTTCCCGCAAGCATTGACGAGCAAAGTAAGAGCAACGGGAACGTTGAGCTTGACAGGTCCCAGCACATTGGCTTTAATAGCAGTGCACAAGCACAGTGCCGCTTCAAGATCGGCGACACCTTTCACCACGGTACAACACTTCTCGCTTGGTTTACTTCCAATTTGTTCTCTTACCAACCCTAACCAACTTCCACAAACACCAAACTCGAGCGTGTTGATGGGGCATTTCTGCGGTGCAGTTGAAGGCGGTGGGGTATTGGATTTTGGAGGACAAGGGAGATTATCCCATGCAAAAGAACTGATGAAAAACAAGTTGAGCAGTGTAAACGTGCAAACCAACTTTGAGTACTTCGGAATCATTTTCTTCAAACGAAACTGCCATCGTGGAAATATCGCCGTTTCTAAATAGTTGGATTTCGCAGAGGATAGGCTGTGCTAAATTTGTGGCCAAGAGTGATCCGTGAATGGATAGTGATCTAGCTTGTTTTTGTCACTTTTAGTTGGTTTTGACATCAATTAACATTGTTAAAATTGGGCTATTTTACTCTTAGAAAGTCTAGACAGACAGGACAACTCTTACATCATTTACCAACTCTTGTATCATTTACCAGTTAGATATTATACCATAAAAAATAGTTAAATAGATTAAAATAAATAATGTAATGCAATATGATATATAAATTATATATTTTTTCTCTTCTATTTGTAGATTAAAGGTCTTTGATATCCATTTATGTTAATTAAAAGACAATAAGAATATTTTGACAACTACTATCAGAAAAGTTTTCAACGCAATTCAAGCCTCCTAATTAGCCTAGTTTTTCGCCTTAGGAATTACATCAATAAATTCTATATCATCTTATAACAAACCAAACGCATAACACATTTTTTCTTTTCAAAGATTCGATATATTACTCCATTCACGTCCTAATATCTTAAAAAATATTGCACCAATAAATTTTGTATCATCCGATAACAAACATGTTTCATCGAAGTTTCGTTATATTACACCATTCATTATTTCCTCTTATCTAAAAATGTTTAGTAATCGTTTCTGAATGTTTACTGGAAGTCTTGGAAATCATTTTCGTTTATTGCATCCTACACAGACTTTGAAACTCTCCATATTTTAGAAAACATTTAATATTAATTTATTTTAATAAATGGTAAAATATTTGCCTAAAAATATACACAAAATGTGAAAATAATATTATTATTTGACATTGATAAAAACTCATTTTAGATTTAGCAATATATTGTGTGATGCTGATTTGGCAACACTAGTGCAACGAAGGGCTATTGCTTCGGTTGTTTTGAGTTTATGACCGTAGTTCCTAAACCGAGGTATATACAGGCGAGGCAAAAAGGGGTAACCTTTTTGCCTCGGTTTTGAACCGAGGCAATATGTGTGAGTTTTTTTGCCTCGGTTGGTTTCGAACCGAGGCGGTAGATGCCTTTTTTTTATTTTTTTTTTAGAAAATGGGGACTTTTGCTTTTCAAAATATTTTCTTTTTCTTTTTTATTTGGGACAACGGAGGCGGCGACGAAACAGCCAAAGGCGGCAACGAACGGTCAAAGGCGACGACAAACGGCTCAAGGCGATGATGAACGGCCGAAGACGGTGACGAACAGCCAGTGTCGACAACGTACAACCAAAGGCGACAACGAACAACGTAGTTCGCGTGAGAGAAGTAGAGACAGTAGCGACGATCGGTGGTGGAGGCAGTGGCGACGACCAATGGTGGAGGCAGCGGCAACGACCAACGGTGGAGGCAACAATGACGACCAATGCTGGAGGCAACGACGACGACCGATGGTGGAGGCAGCGGCGACGATCGATGGTGGAGGCAGCGGCGGCGGAGCGAGTTGAGGATGGTGACTCTAAGGTTAAGTTTGTTTGGTGGGAGTTGAGGATGGTGGTGGTGAGAAGGTTGTGGAAGGGGAGAATGAAAGGTCTGAAATTTAAAAATTGAAGAAGCTATTACCTCGGTTAAGTAAACAACCGAGGTAATAAGACTATACTGCCTTGGTTCTAAAGACAACCGATGCCTAAACCTATCATAAAAAATTCAAAAAAAAAATTATAAATGGCAAAAAAAAAACTATAGGCATCGGTTCGGGGTTAAACCGAGACATAAAGGTCTTAAGACATCGGTTCAAATGCACCCGAGGCAGTAAAGGCTAACAAAATTGATTTGAAACGTTCAGATTCAGAGGATGTCAGCTTTTGGCAGGACATACTGCCTCGATTCTGCACACAACCGAGGCAGTAAGCCTATTTTGAAAAAGTTGGCAGGTGAAAAAGCTAATTTGCAAAAGGAAAGCAGAGTTTTTTACCTCGGTTGGTCAGAGAACCGAGACAGTAAGCCTATTTTGAAAAAGTTCGCAGGTGAAAAAGCAAATTGCAGAAGGAAAGCAGAGTTTTTTGCCTCGATTGGTCAGAGAACCGAGGCAGTATACCCTTTAGGCATCGATTCCAATTGAACCGAGGCATATAGTTTCGCAAAAATTACGAAATTGTCACCGTGTTTTGATACGCTTTGGTTTCAAAAAATCGAAGCGTAATGTGCGAGTTAAAAACCTCTTTTTTACTAGTGCAAGCACAAGGAAGATCCTTACTGGATATTAAGATAAAGAAGCTTATCTAAATATGAAGGTTCACTTTGAAGGCTCAAAGAGAAGAAGATAAGTTCAATTAATGGAAACTAAAACAAGAATACAAATGGAGACAAAATATGTGAATATAAGTAAAGGTAAAAATAAAAAAGAGAAGAGAGGATAAAGAGGGAGGGGGGGGGGGGGGGTAAAGGGTGAAGGCACACAACTTAGAGGGACATTAAGGCTCACCAATCCAAGATTAGTGGTGTGTACTACCACTTGAATGGAAATATGAAGATAAGGTAACAGGAAGAAGACACTTTCAAAGGAGATGACTCTCACAATGTCGTTAAATATAAAGTATATGATATCAAAATATTCAAATCTTACAATAGTTTAAGAAAGCCCCTTTTACAAGTTTGGGAAAAGGGCTTGCTTGCACAAATATAAAGTAAAAGGGCGCATGATTATAAAGATAAACTAGTGTTATAGAAACTAGGTCAAAAAGGAGTTGTCTTGAAAGAGAGAGAACCCTAGCTTGGCCTTTAAGCCTCATAAGCGGTGCTTTTGACCTTCTTAATGAAGAAGGACAACCTTGTCACCCAAGATAGTCTAAAGAGAATATATTGTCTAGCATCTCGAGTTTTGAAGTTTAACAAAAAACATTTAACGAAATATTTTTTAGAGATATATAATGTTTGAAAAGAAGTGCATTCTTATTAAACACTTATAAGACAAACCATTATGTGTCATAAAAGATTAAACATTTGAAAAAAGTGCATATAGAGAAAGAAGTGATAAACATTATATATCTTATCATTTGTCACTACTTGAAAAAGCTTAAACTTGCACTAAACGTTTATTTTACTAAACATGCTTCAACACTCTATCAACGTACATATAATTAAATGCATGTATGTATTGTAGCTTGTATGCTATTCTTTTCTCTCTTTATCTGTGTGAATATTAACAATACCAATACTTACTCAAAATTACGGCACGTGGATTAGAAATACATTGTGAAATAAAAAAACATTCCTGGAATGTTTCCTAAAGCTTTATGTCCTACCATAGTCGTACAAGCTCTAACTGCAAAAGCAATGCTACTCTTCCTAAGGCGTAGAAAAAGTTCATATCTTCGTACATGAAGCTACCTACTCTAAAGAAGGTCAACTCAATTTAAGTAACGATCATCTCTTGAAGACAACTATAAAAGGAGGACTCGCACAAGAGAATACTAAAACTTTAGCTATCATTGTATAGTTATGTTGTTATTCTCTCTAGAAGTTAAAATCGTCTAAGTCTGTTCATAGAACAAAAGAAAGAATTTCACAAGTTCTCAGATTTCAATGTATT
The DNA here is from genome assembly GCF_029865625.1 of Vigna umbellata. Lineage (NCBI taxonomy): Eukaryota > Viridiplantae > Streptophyta > Magnoliopsida > Fabales > Fabaceae > Vigna > Vigna umbellata. Next base: position 60,996,727 of record NC_142168.1, on the reverse strand, counting down.
GTATTTATCCTCTCACTAAGAGTTATCAAAATTTGTACTTGTAAACAAACAATGATTGTGTTTGAATATTCTAAAGAGAATTAAAACACTTGTATATTTTAGCTAAGGATAAATAAACGTTTAAGACAGTTGTCTAGGGTTAATACCAGGAGTGGTTAAACTCAAACTAGTTAAGAATGACTAGGGAGACCAGGAATGGTCAGAATACTCGATGCATACCAGGAGTGGTTTGTTGTGATCTTAGATGAGATCAGTTAAACCTATCAAAAGTTCTTGAGAGAGAATGGAGGTAGCCCAAGATTGAGTGAACCAATATAAAATACTTATGTTATTGCTTTTCTTTCTTAAAACGTTTTCTTAAACAGTTGCTTAAAAACACAAAGATCTAGTAGCTATTGTAGACTGTCTAACTCCTGCGATAGTAATTAAGCATTAGTTTCCCTGTGATTTCACAAAGAAGATAGAAGGAAGAGATTATATTTAGGGTTAATGTTTGATGCTTGGGAGGAGGAGAGAGCTGTGAGGAAAAAATAAATACCTTGAGAGAAAAAGGTAGAAAATGTGAGAAAAGAAGTCGTGAAGTGTAGTGATCGTAAAGTACACCCTGAGAAGGTTGGAGAGAAAGCAAGGGCAAAAGTGAAAGAGACCTTGAGATTGCAAGCGTTAGGCAAAGGAAGGAAGCTTGGATCCAGTCAGGTAAAGGGTGCTAACCTAGGTTATTTCTTTGTGTATGGCTATTGATTTATAGTTGTATAATCACAATTCCTTCCTTTTATAATGTGCACTAGTGCAAAAATAACGGTTAACGTCATGCGTGTAACGTCTAACCAAAAGAAATCTAACGTTAAAAATGACCGGTGACAGTTTTGTAAATAAAATTACTTTTTAGACGTCGGTTGTAGTAGGTCTGCGATGTCTAATACCATATAGACGTCGGCTGCCCACCATTGGATGCTAAATAGTCTGTGAAAGTAACCCAAAAGGCTCTTTTTTTCATTGCATTTAGACGTCTACTGTCATCTCCCAATGTCTAAATACCATATAGATGTCGGCTACCCCCTTATCCGACACCAAATAGTATGTGAAAGTAACCCAAAAGGAACTATTTCGTTGCATTTAGATGTTTGCTGCCCTTCCCCTACGTCTAAATACGATACATATGTCGGCTACCCCTATATCGGACACCAAATAGCCCCGAAAAGGCCACATTTTAAGCGCCAAAAATTAATTTTTTACTGATTGACACGTCGGCTGGGTAGGGGGCGCGACGTATTCAACCATTTAGACGTTGGTTAGGGAGGCGCGACGTCTAAATGGTGTGTTTTTACACCAAACCAAAACCTGAACAACAGTGATGTGTTTTTCTCTTCGCTACTGTTTATCTTCTTCCTCTTGCATGTTGTTTTCGTCATTAACGTGAAGGTTGGTTTTCTTCCACTTTTCACTGTTTAAAATCATTTTGCACCGATTAAAAATTGTTTTCGTTGGCTTTCTGGTGTAGTTCTTGTGCGCTAGTTTGCGGACCTCCGTGGTGACACCTTCCCTCTCCATTGCTTGCTTGTGTACATTCTACATTGCTTGTCCATATTCTCGGTGATTTCCCTTTTCAACAGTTGAAGAAGGTTAGTATTTTGGTTGATTATTTGTTATTAGTTATAGAATATGATATTGAATATTGATTATTGGTTATGAGTTATTAGTTATTGGATATGTTAATTTTTGTTTTGAGATTTGACTGGTTATTGAATGTATGATTTTTAGTTAATGGATATTGGTTGTTGGTGATGTCATTTTTAGTTTTTATGTTACACATTGTCTCTTGGTATGCATGAATGATTGATTAAGTTCGATTTGTTAATTATAATTGTATTATGAAATCATTGAGTGAAACTTAGTTCCCGTTTGAGATAATGTCGCCACTTCTAAAAAGAAAATTCTCTCCAATGGAAGCATGACACATGGCACACACTTTCCATTTGGTTAGCATGTGTAATTTAAGAAAAACCCTATGCTACTTAGGCCTTAATACAAGCATTAAACAAACATACACTACATGGCTGAATACAATGGCCTAGATATCAAACGCTACTCTTAATCCATGCTCCATGATGACACCATCTTCAAGGATGACTTCCATTATCTTGAAAGTGTTTGACCATGGTTAGGGTGATAGCAACCTCTGTAGCTAAGCTGGGCCAAAACTAGGAGATGTGCATGGAGAGGTGTTTCCTTGGATGGATGGTGCGGAAAAGTGATGGTAAAGGGTCCAGGGATGATGAAATAAGTTGTGGATGGTGTAGAAGCTCATGGCCTCTAGGAGATATGGTGGTGGTGGTGTAGTGTTTGGTGGCTCCAAGAGATGTTAGGCTAACTCAAGGAGGAAGGTGACTAGAGAGGCCTTATATGTTGCTCTATTCTTTATCTAAGATGAGTAGTATGGCAAAAAATGGGAAACATAACATTACTCAACATCAAAGAAGAAATACAAGGGTGGAGACACCTCTAAGAGGCCTTTGCTCTCATTGGCAAAAAATGAGGCCTTTTAAGGAGTGAAAAAGTGTCCACAAATCCGCTCAATGATGGGAGAACATGTGGCCACTCACAAAACACAATCCTTTCCATTTCTAGAGTGCCATTGTTAATCTCTTTGGCAAGTGCACCAAATCGTTCAAGTAATAAACCGTGGTAAGACCAGGTATCGTTTTTCCAAGAGACTCGTAATACTAGAAAATTGTGCGATTAACAACTCATCTAGACTCAAGAACAACTCATCATTTAAGAATATGTGCAAAAAGATAAATTCACAAGTAATTACAAGGTTGGACTTTGGTATTGAAGACACTTGGAAATGGAAAAGACTAGAAATGGTATGAAATGACATTGTTAAGGTTAGTTTTCACCAATGCACTCTTGTGTATAACCAATTTCATCTCCTCTCTATCAATTTACTAAAGTCAATCCACTAAAACACTCCAGCCCTAATCCCTTAGGTGAAAGAGCCTAGGTTTTCCTTATCAAACTCCAATCCCTTGGACAATCTAACAAGCAAACATGCATTAAGAACTAGGATCTAAGACAACATGTGAATCATATCCCATCCCTGGCTCAATGACCCACAAGGACTCTTGTTTCAGTTCAAGATTTCATATCCCATCCCTAGCTCAATGAAACCCCAAAATCAAGTCATGAACGTCCCCATTACATGCAAGCTTTAAGATCGGAAACAAGAATACTAGTAATAGATAGAAAAGGCATTTATAAATACGAAACAATCATTCATTACACAAGAGTTCATAGGCTACATCTAACCCTAACAAGATGAATCTGGTTCTCCATTTCCATGTAGAACCCAAAAGCTTACAAACATGGAAGATGGAAGAAGAAGGAGACCCAAAGGAAGAGGAGGAGATGTTCCCATAAGCTCCTCGCGCCCTCCATGAGCTCCAGACGTGAAATCGCGCCTCCAAAGAACCAAAGACCCTTTTTTCTTTCTGCCTCGTGAGTATATATACTGCCCGAATTCTCGCTTAAGCTAAATTATTCTCGCTTAAGCGAGAATAAACTTCTTGGAGAAGATAGTCATTCTCGCTTAAGCTAAATTATTCTCGCTTAAGCGAAAATGACTTTTAAATCAATGACTTCTTGGATCACCGAGGCTCTTCAATGTAATAGAGGATCTTCCTAACATCGAAATAGATCAAAAAAAACAAGGGATTAGAATATTATTTACGTTATGTAGCTCAAAATATAGATAAATACTAAAACTAAATAAAAGAGATGATTTAAGCAAGTAATAAGCTAAAGAAGAGTTGATTTTGCTACTAAAATTATGCTTAGATAATGGTAAGAATTAGCATTATCAGCCATGTGGCCACTAATAAAAGAAAATCCTCTCCAATGAAAGCATGACACATGGCACACACATTTTCCACTTAGTTTGGATGTTTAACTTAAGGAAAATTGTATTCTAGTTAGGCCTTAATACAAGCCTTAAACAAACCTACACTACATGGCCGAATACAATGGCCTAAATATCCTACACTACTCTTGAATCTATGCTTAATGATGGCTCCAACTGTAGCCTACAAGGTAGATTTGATACCATCTTCATGGATGACTTCCACACTCTTGAAAGTGCTTGACCATGGCTAGGGGATTTGCCATCATTCCCTCCCTCTTGAAAATGATTTGCCCTTAAATCTTCAACATGGAACAAGGCAAACTTCCTTCTTTTCTTTGGAGTTTTGTGCCCTTCTCCACTAGAGTCAAATGTTCATTTTATCACACAAGTTAGAACAAATGTTATAATAGTGAGTAAATGAAGAATATAGCTTTCAACAAAGATACACCTTAAATCAAATGAACGATCAAGGTCTTGGAGAGTAGGAGCATCTTTGAAGTTTTTATTTGTCTTATGTTGGATATATATGTTTGAAAGACTATCCTTTCCAACACAAGAGTTAATTTTTAGAGATATGTCATCATACCCTCCCTTTTGAAAAGGATTTGTCCTCAAATCTTCATGCTTTCTTATGACAAAAACCCTTTTCTTATTATTGGTTAATTTGTGTATCTTTTCACCAAGATCAAAGATCCATATGCAAGTGTCATTAAACACAAAACCAATAATCTTATGAGCCATAAACAACATGTATCTAGATGAAAGATTTAAAAAAGACCTTATGCTAATTTCAAAAGAATTTACTTGAAAACTTTGATTGTCCACTCCACAAAATTGTTTGAGTTTAATTTAAGTTAATTGTATCCTAAAAGTTAACATCAACTCAAAGTTTGATTTGGAAAAATTTGAGGAGTTAAAAATAGTTTGAGGTGAAAAAGGTAGTTGAAAATGTTTCAAAACTAAAAGTTAGAGTTATGAAAGATGGTTGGATGTATTGAGAAAAGTTCAAGGATTGGAAAACTCCTTTCATCATCTTAGTTTCAACCTTTATTGTAGGAGTGCTAGAGGGCTTTAGTAACTCTTCGTCTTCTTCTCTTATCTCAATCTCTTCTTTTTCTCTCTTTTCTTTCTCATTCCTTTCTTTTATCTTTTTCTCTTCATATACTCTCTTAATTCCTCCTCCTTTTTCTCTCTTCTTACTTGTTCCTCTTTCTCTCTTTGTTCTTTCTTTCTTTTCTCATGCTCATCATTCTCTCTTTGTTCTTTCTTCCTTCTTTTGTCCTCCTCTCTTCATCTCTTAATCTTCCTTAAATCCTTTTGGAGTTTTTCTTGTTTTCCATTAAGAATTCTAAGCTCTTCTTCTAAGGTAGCAAGATAAATTTTTCTTTCAACTCTTTCTTTCTTTTCTATCTCTCTCATTTGTTCATCTCTTCTTCTTTGAATGTCTCTTTTTCTCTTGTCACTCAAGAGATTTCTCACTTTTTCTTCAAACTCATCTTCTCTTTTAGAGAACCCTTCTACACTTTTTAGAAAAAAATTTCCTCTTTTAATGAGTTCTCTCACTCACATATTTGCTCTTGGTTTAGCACAAAGGAAGAAGGGACAAATTTTCTTCTTATGCATGCTCTCAAGTCATACCAATCTTTAATTAGAGATTTTCTACCTTTCTCAGCTTTAGATTGTCTTTGATTCCACCATTCACTTGCATGTCGTTCAAGCCTAGAGATGTATAAACTAAGTATATGATATTTACCATGCCTAACTAGGAATGGATAAAGCTCTTCTATTCTTTTCTCCCATGCTAGGTATGATACTGCACTAGTATTTTCACCAAAGAATGCAAGGTCACTCTTAACTTTATAATGTAGCTCATCCTCACAATGACTTAAATGCAAGCTACTATAAAATTCATTTGTTTCAAAAGAATTTTGAAAAAAAATATATCACAAATAATCCTAGACATTTTAAAGATTTTCAAAAATGGCTTATGCAAACAAACTTAGTATTTCAAATAAAATTCCTTAAAAAGACTTAAGGAGACAAGAGAAGATTAAGTTCACTTCTAGGAAAGAAAGGTGAATCACTATGGATTGCTTAGAATTCAAGTCTTTCCTAACCAAAGCTTACCTTAAGTTATCTTGTACCAAACTTCTCAAAGGGAATTAAATCTACACTATGCGGCCTAATGATGAATTAGAAGGAACTTTGGTCCCCTCTTACCCACCAACTACAACTAACTCTTAAATAGTAAGTATCAAATGTTCTTGTTAGGACAATCCCCTAAGATGCCAAATATTACAAACCAAAGAGAAAGCAAAGACAATTTTACCAATGAAATCTCTCTTTATCATCAAGTATATACTTTCTTGTCTTCTTGTTTTCAACAAAGACTCCAATCTCTCCACAAGGCCTTCTTCACCTAAGAGACTACCTTTAATGATGTGGGTTCACCACAAGGCCAAAAACCTACACCAAAAGAGATTAACACACCATAAACCAAAAAAGGCCAAGGAGAAAAACAAGAAAAGGTCAATATGGCATTTTTAGGTGACAAAACCAAGATTAGCAAGGAGACAAGTGGGAAAATAAATGGTTAAGAATAAAGGTTCAGCACACAAAAGAAATTCCTAAGGAAAATCTCTAAAAAAGATCACAAAAACTCCAAAATTACTAAAGTAGAAAATGGGCTTTTTGTCCTTTAGCCAATTTTTGAGCACATGTGGCACTCAACCAACTTTGTAGCTTCAAATTCCATGGACCAGCTGCTGGAACAGAGGTTTGGGAGGTGAATTTCAGGTGCAAAACAGCCACCAAATCATCATACAAATGCACACCAAAAAGTGGTGGTAGTAGTGTGAAATGTATTTGGTTTTTGCTTTTTGTACTTTTTTTGTTACTTTTTGTTTTTTTTATTTTTTATCTTGCTTTTATTGTAACTTTCCAGAACATAAATCACACAAACAAACACCCCAAATCAAATTTTAAAGGTGTATAAGGTCACACACACAAAATGGTAGAGAAATCATACGAGAATCAAAATTTTGGCAAGAAACTCATAAACGACATGTATGAAACCTAACTCTATGAATTTTTTGATGAACTTACAACAAATATGAATTCAAATATGCAAAGAAAAAGAACTCAAAGGTTCCCAAAAGGTGCATTTTTGAAAAACACACAAACATATATTTTTGGTTATTTTTTCAAGGTTAAACTTGAAAATAAAGAACAGTAAAGGACTAAACATGACTTCTAGACCACATGGATGGATTCAAAAGTTAAAATGACACCAAATAACATATATAACCCAAAAACAGTGAGGAATGATTCAAAAATAGAAAAGGCACATAGAACATAAAAAAAACACAAGAACACCTAATGGAAAACATGAATGGTTCCAATAGTAGAGTAAAGTAGAACCATAAAAAAACCAAAAATGGTAACAAGATCATGACAAGTAAGAACAAAACATGGAAAAAATAAAGATAGATAGGAAAACCAAGGAAACTTAGCTCTTGAAGAACCAAGGCTCTAATACCAAATGATAGCAACCTCCTTAGCTAGGTTGGGCCAAAACAAGGAGATATGCATGGAGGGGTGTTTCATTGGATGGATGGTGTGGAAAAGTGGTGGTGAATGGTCCAAATGATAGCAACCTCCTTAGCTAGGCTAGGCCAAAACAAGGAGATATGCATGGACGGGTGTTTCCTTGGATGGATGGTGCGGAAAAGTGGTGATAAATGGTCCAAGGATGATGAGAGAAGGTGTGGATGGTGTAAAAGCTCATGGCCTCTAGGAGATATTGTGGTGGTGGTGTAGTGCTTGGTGAAACCAACTCAAGGAGGAAGGTGACTAGTAGGGCTTCATGGGTTACTCTAATCTTGATCTAAGATGAGTAGTATAGCAAAAAATGGGCATCATAAAATTAGTCAACATTAAAGATAAAATACAAGGGTGGAGACACCTTTATTTATAGGTCAAGGGTGTCTCCTTCTAACCCTAAAAGCATGATATCCCACCTTTTCTCTCATTGGCAAAAAATGAGGTCTTCTAAGGAGTGGACAAGTGTCCACAAATCCTCTCTAGTGATGGGAGAACATGTGACCACTCAAAAAACACAATTCTCTCCATTACTAGAGTGTCATATGGCCACTACTAAAAACAAATCCTTTCCAATGGAAGCATGACACATGACACACACTTTTCCCTTGGTTTCAATGTCTAACTTACGGAAAATCCTATTCTACTTAGGCCTTAATACAAGCCTTAAACAAACCTACACTACATGGTTGAATACAATGGTCTAGATATCCTATACAACTCTTGAATCCATGCCCAATTATGACTCCAACGGTGGTCCACAAGGTAGATTTGATATCATCTTCATGGATGACTTCCACTCTTTTAAAACATCTTGACCATGGTTGGGGGACTTTCCATCATCACAAGCTCTCCTAAAGATAAAGACAAAGAGTGATAAATAAATTGAAACAAAATAATGAAAATTTTAATAACTAGAATTGATTAAAATAAAGAAAACCCGAATGCTTTAAACAAGTTAAAATGAAAATGCATAATTTTATAATGATTATGAGAAATTGAATGGAACCACAAAAGTCAATGAAATGCTAAGCTCTAAAATGTTCAATTAAATTGAAACCAATAACCTTAAATAGATGAAGATTCCTAGAAGTATTTCAATGAATACCTAAAAATAAAAAAGTGAAAAAAATAAATATGAACATAAATTAAGTTGAAAACTATTGAAAAATGATGAGAAAAATTGAATGCATGCGAAACTAATGTTAAAAATGTTAACTAAATAGTAATATAATATTAAATAAATAAAACAAAAATAAATATATGAGATGTCAATTCTAGAATGATTGTCATGAATCAAAGGTGATGGTGAATGACATAGGTGTAAAAGTGATGTATGAGTGAATATGGAAAGTTTTGATTGAATATAATAAAATAAAATTATGGATCCAATTGTGAAATAAAAGGTAAAAAACAAAAATAAAATCAAATACTATGTTTCAAGAAAATGGTTAAGCAAGTAGCTCAAATAAATTAGAACGAGAGTATGATGAATAAAATAACTTGGACAATATAAAACTAGAAAAAAAAATGTGAAATATATTAATAAGCGAACTAATAAAAAATTTGAAGAGACTCCTTGTTATTTGAGTCAAACTAACAATACAACTCAAAATTATATTGAAGAAAATAAAAAAAAAGAAGTGAGATTTTTTGTCAAAATATGTACAATGTGCTTTATTTCCAAGTTTCTATTTATACGGGTCTGACAAATAATATTGTTACAAAAACAATACTTGGAATTAATTAATAAAATCAAATTGATTGGAGCAATTCAACTTTTTCCTAATTTGAATGTATCATATAATATCTTACATTTGATTCTTGAAATTTTGTTGACTTTTAATTTACCAAAATTGACTTATAGTAATTAATTTAATTTCTTCATAATCTTCATAAGTTGACTGCTTAATTTGCAAGCCATCCACGTATCCAATGTGCTACACAAGAAAAATTTGGCCTCATGGTTTTGTTGAAAGATTTGGTCTTCTTTAGCTTGGGCTTCCTAGTCAAGTGAAATTAGCCTGCACATTTGACCAATTTGGCTTACACTAAATAATCATGAGTGTTTCATCCTACACTTCTAAGATCTCATCCTGCACTTCCAAAAATTCCAATTTTATCCTTCTGACATCTCATCATCATCCTGCACCTCCAACTTTTTCAAAACTTTATTTTTAACTTTAATAAATATTTTTTCATTTTCTTTTCTTTTTTATTAAAAACAATCTTCACTACCTTAATAATAATTTAATTTAATTTATTTTAAAATTTAAATATTATTTAAAATAATTTTGTATTTTAATAATTATTAAAATATAATTTATATTATAATAATAGTTATATTAAAAACATAAAAATAAAATAATAAAAATAATAATAAAAATAGTAATAATAATAATAAATAATAATAAAAATAAATAATAATAAAAATAAATTTGATTTAATATATTCAAATATATTAAATTAATAAAATATTAAAATAAATTAAATAATTATTAAGTTTTAAATAAAAATAAAAATTTTAAAAAGCTTATTTATATATTAAAATCTATAAAATATGTTAATACTTTGCTTTTTATTTTAAATTTAATAAATACTAAACTTAAATAAAAATTATAATATTATTTATTATATTTTTATATTTTAATAATTAATAAAATATAATTTATATTTTTAAAATAGTCCTATTAAGAAAATTAAAAAGTAATAACTAAAATAAGAATAAAAATAAAAATAAAAACAATACTTAAAATCATATTTAATATATTTAAATATATTAAATTATATTAAAATATTAAATTTAATTTAATAATTATTAAAATTTTAAAACATAAAATTTTGAAAAATTTTTTAATCGGATATAGATATCCGATGAGTTATAAATCGGATATCCATATCCGATAAAGATTGTTTTTAAAATTTTATTTTATATATAAATTTTAATAATTATTTAATTTAATTTAATATTTTAATATAATTTAGTATATTTAAATATTATATTTAATGTAATTTTATTTATTATTTGATAAATAACTGTTTTAAAATTTTGTTTATTATTTAAATTTTAATAATTATTTAATTTAATTTAATATTTTAATATAATTTAATATATTTGAATATATTAAATATTTTATTTAATATAATTTACTTTTTTGTTATTATTTTTATTTTTAATTATTTTATTTTTATATTTTTAATATAATTATTATTATAACATAAATCATATTTTAATAATTATTAGAATATAAAATTATATTAAATAATATTTGAATTTTAAATTTAGTTATTATTAAGGTGATATAGAATCTTTTTAATAAGAAAAAGAAAAAAATAAGAATATATTTATTAAAATTAAAAATAAAATTTTCTATAAAATTAAAGGTGTAGGATAATGATGAAATGTCAGAAGGTTAAAAGTGGAATTTTTGGAGGTGCAGGATAAGATCTTGGAGGTGTAGGATGAAACACTCAATTATCATGAGTTATCTTTCTCTTAAAATGAGAAAAAAAATAATGTGGATGGATGAATGTATGCTTTGATGCTAAAATGATGCAAAATACAGCAAATTTAGTAAAATAGAATTATTTTATGTTTTGATTAAAACATTTCTAACGCATTATTTATAAAGATAATAACTAGCTAAAAAATACTCTTAGATAAAGAAATTAAGAATAAAATGACATACGTCACCCATCCCTTAATTAACCTGCAAAAAGAGAGTTGCGCTAACCCGTCTTACATAAGATTACAAACTATCTTTATTAGTTGTCTTACAAAATGGTTGTACTTTGGTCCTACGGACCACCACGTAAAAATATATTAAAAAAATTATACAAATGTTCTAACAATAACTTTATTTTAATGTTTCACGTATTTTTTGCACATGAAACACCTACAATGTTGATAATAAAATTGAAATAAACTAAATAAACATAAGATCCACATCAAATAAATATGTCAAAGTTAAATCTTTCATGAATAAGAAAATATAAATAACTTATTTTTTAAGCTTCCAAAAACCATTAGCAATTAATCAATACTAAATGCAAACAAAGAAAAGTAACTTAAAAATTCAAGCATGAAGTAAATAATTAACAGAATAAAATAAAATATTTTTTTTGTCTAATTTAGAAATTAAAATATTAATAATTATTTTATAGCTTATGCAAATTAGTCCATCCACTCCTTCACTGTCCCAGAGCAATAAGTTGACAAGACAAAGGTAAACATTCCAACCAGCTAATATATTCAACACAAATTGCACTTTTTATTGTGATCAAGTTAGTTGTTTGACCCACTTCGTGTTGTCATTCTAGAAAATGCATTGGCAATACTTAAAATTAGGGGGGAATATACAATAGAGGCTACATGTCCATCAATGGTCAATTACTTTATTCAGATATTATACAATTTATCTTATAATTTATATCTTTATATATATATATATATATATATATATATATATATATATATATATATATATATATATTTCTCTTCCTAAAACAAGTATTTTGACAAATTGAGAACCAGAAGTTTGTATGTGGATGGGCTTGAAGAAAGGATCTAGCATCATCATTTTGTGTTCTTTCACTATATAAGCTATGGCCATCCACAAGAGCTTCTCTGGTATCACGTTCTCGTCCACCTGTGTATGCTTTGTGCTAAAGATTGAAATTAGATAACAAGGATCCAACGAAAGTATGCTGAAGGCACTTTTTACATTTTCTCTGGGGACAATGTTCGGGGTCTTTCTCTGTCGGAGGACACAAAATTGTTTACAATGTGGAGGGCTTTCCTATAAGAATGATGCTAACAAGAAAGTCCTTGCTATCCAATCCTCAGTGGAGACAAAAAAGCCAGAATGATGAATACCTATACCTTAATGAAAATGTATACATATCGAATTTACAAGACCAGGATTTAAATTATCTATGAAGTTCTATGGTTACAATTGATATTGGTATATAGATAGGGTCACTAAAAGAGATATAAGAATATATAGATTGAGATTCGACTTCTAACTCATACTTATTAATTATGCTTGTATTATTTAAGAATTACATGCTTGATTTATAACATTAGGATTGTGAATTATGTTTATGGCGTGTTTTCCCTTATGCGTTAGGCACGTGTTTGACTATGTAGCTATACAATGTATTACCCAAAGATGAAAAGATATTCTAAATTTCCAAATTTTTTTCAAATTTTTGTTATATTTTTAATTATTTTGTCAGAGGGAGGGGATTTTTCTTTGGTTATTAAAAAACCAAAGTCATATACCATTTTGTCTTCTATCAAAGAACCAAGGCCTAAAAGTACATGAAATTTTCAAAATTCTCGTTATTTTTTTAATTATTTTATTAGAGTGAGAGGATTTGACTTCAGTTATTGAAAAATCAAAGCCATATACCTTTTAAGATTTGGTAATCAAAGAATCGAGGTTGAAAGATGGTCAAAATTTTCAAAAGTCCCATTATTTTTTTAATTATTTTATTTGAACGATGAGATTTGGCTTTAGTTTTTTACTCATTGATGCCATATAAACCTTTTGCTTCTTTTTTTAATTAATTTATCTTAGGTTTTTCAATAACCAAAGTCACATAACTTCTGATATGGCTTTTCGTGAATAGAAGCCAAAATGTTGATAAAATTTTCAAAAGTGTCACTGAAATTTATAATATTTTTTAGGAGTCCTTAGGCTTTGATTTTACAAATAACCGAAGCATATTATCTTTTAGGCTTCAGTTTTCAAATAACTGAGGCCAAAAAGTTATTCTAGGATTAGAATTCACGAAAGATTCATTGTGACCACTTCAATGCTACAATTTTCTTCTTCCTTCCTCCTTTGCGATTGTCATTGTATGTTCTTCTTCTTCTATCTCCATAACATCTGTTTTCTTTAGCATCTATGAACATTGTTATCTCTCATCTTTCTATTTGTTCTTGTTCTTGGAAACTTTGAACCCTCCATTCCTCTGTCAAACGTGAAGCCTCCTAGCCACTTCTCTGCTCGAACGCGAAGCCTCATAAACAAGGTAACACTATAGTTTGTGAACACGATTTCCTTTTCTTTATTTGTTTTTGTTTCGTTTGTTAGTTATGTGGACATGTTTCGATGTTGTGGGTTAAGGAGAACATTTTTTGCATCGCAAAGGCAAACCATTGTCAAACTTATGGTTATGTTGAAGCATGCTCCCAAGTTCTCTTTCGCTCCATATTATTTGTTTAAATTTTTTAGCATTAATAATAATTTATTTTTTTTATTATGCTTGTATGCTTAAATATATATGGAGAGAAATGTTGTTTAATTTTTTTCTTATGTTATTTAATGTAATTTTATTTAAATATGATTTATTGTTGATTAAATATAGTTTATTTAAAATTGATCTTTCGTTTGTGAGCTTTAGTTTTTTTGTTTGAGATTCAATATGAAAATTAGTTATTGTCTCCTATTTCTTCAAAAAGTTATATATTTTCTAAAGAAAAAGGGATAATACTAATTTATATGTATTGAATATTTAATTATCTGGTTAGACAGTTTAAGAAATTTAATTACTTTTTCATAATTTATCAATGCATATATATTTTAATATACATGCATGTGTTAAACTTCATGAGTATTTGTCAAATGTATTTGTTTTGATCTTTGGATGCATATTTAGTTATGGTTGATAATCACTTTCATCTGTGTAACCTGAAGACCAATGCATAATGCTAACAAAATTTTGTGAAATTTAAGATATGTTGGTTAAGATTGATATGTACATAAACTTCTTCAATGAGATAGGGTCACACATTGAATACCAGAGTGAGATCAACATTCAAAAGAAGATTAGTAAAATTCTGTGAGCAATTTCATATATATATATATATATATATATATATATATATATATATGTATGTATGTATGTATGTATGTATGTATGTATGTATTTGTATGTATGTATGTATGTATGTATGTATATGTATGTATGTATGTATACATATGTATGTATGTATGTATGTATGTATATATATGTATGTATGTGTATATATATATGTATGTATGTATGGATCAAAATTGAATTAAGGGTTAAATATGTTTTTCGTCCCTTAAGTATCACACGATTTTGGGTTTAGTCCCGACTCGAAACTTTGATGGCTTTTAGTCCTTATAGTTTTGAAACTATTACTACTAATCCTTAAAATTGGATGGCGTTAAATTGTCTTTGACGTGGCAAACGACAAACCCACGTTTCATGCCACCTCCTGTGCCACGTTTAGTGCTTCTTGAAGATTTAAGGCAAGCCCGAGCCTGAACAGAAGATTCAAAAAACTGAAGCACCACGCACCCACCGTGAATCTTCAACTGCAAAGCGAAATTGAAGCAAACCCCAAAATTTCTCTCACCAGTCCACCCCTCAGGACGCATAAAGTTTGGTACTTTAAGCTATTTCCACCAGGCAAAAGAGAAAAGTTGCACAAAACCCAGTTGGTACTTTAAGCTATTTCCAACCAAAAAGTTTGTTTTTTTGTGGATATCCGTGAAGGTTGAAGTTGAAGAGATAACAATAAGAAGAGATAGAAGAGGAACATGGGGTAATTATCACACCAAATCAAACCCACTGAGAGGAATTGTGAATGAGATGGGGGAGGTTTAACCAAAACACCAAGAAATATCGTAGACACGTTGCTTGAAGTGGCTCCATCGAAACTTCATATGCATACATGCCCTTTGGGTGCTGGTGTAGACCCTTCTTCAGGAGACTGCCAAGGTGCCCATGGGAAAATTATGTGGGGTGCTCCAATGGCATCCTCATAGCTGAAGCTGAACCACTTTACATGTACAATCTATGGAATCCAACTCATAGAGAAACGTTTCGACTTTCTTTATGGGAAAGGTTTTGGAAATGGCGACAAAGAGGTTTTGTGTTTGAATGTCGTTGACTTTCTATGGTTTGAAGAGAAATTTGTCCATTGATGAAGACAGAAAGAAGCACTAAACGTGGCACGGGAGGTGGCATGAAACGTGGGTTTGCCGTTTGCCACGTGAAAGACAATTTAACGTCATCCAATTTTAAGGATTAATAGTAATAGTTTCAAAACTATAAGGATTAAAAGCCATCAAAGTTTCGAGTAGGGACTAAACCCAAAATCGTGTGATACTTAAGGGACGAAAGACATATTTAACCCTTGAATTAATTCATCACGCATCGCTCTATCTTTTTCTTCTACACAAAATTCATATATGATACATCAAAAGTTATTGCATTTTGAAGTTTACAATTCCTGTTTTCAGAAAAATTTGTAACTCGCAACTAGGACTATCACCAAGTGATTATGTGATTTTTCTACCAAAACATGGGCCAAAAGAAGTGCACACAAAATCTCAAAGAAAAATAACACTATAGCTACCAAACCAAAAATCACCAATTAAATAGAAAAATGGACTACTATTTATAATACTATTCATAGTGGTTTTGAAGGTGGTTTTCAATGGCTTTTAGTGATTTTTAAAAAAAAAACATACCAAATAGCTTTAATTCTACTAATTTTGACGCAAAACAACCATAAAACAAAAATGCACAAACTCAAAACACACAAACAGGACACACTAAACAAAACACAACACAATCTTAGAAAAAGGTAAAAAAAGAAAAAAAAAATAGCTTTAGAGAAATCGTGATTTTTATAAAATAAAATTTAATTAACTGATTATTCTATTTAAAAGTTCTAAATTTTTTATTAGTAAAATTATCTAACTCCATTTTTAAATATCACTTTTCCAAATTGTGCAATCCAGTTTACTTCTTCAAATTCAGAAGTATATTTCAAATTACATAGTCCAACTAAAAAAATATTCTAGCATAATCCAGAAAGATTTTGTATAGCATAATCTGAAATATGTGCAAACCTCATAAACCAAAAGAAACAATGTAAATCTCAGACCTTTCACGGTAACAACAGTGGCAGAGCCGATACATTACGAAAGGGAGTGTAGGAAAACATAGAGAGAGAGAGGGACAGTAGAGAAGAAAAAAAATAAAATAAAGACTTTAATTTGGGACATTTTTTTCTTCAACACACCTATGAGGTGTGTCCAGGAGGAAACCATGAGGTGAACGGCCATTTTATTTAGGTGTTTTTAGTTACGCCTTTGAAATGTTCAGACTACAAATTGTACACGCAAACGACATAGACTAAAAATTAATTAGAATAAGAGTCTTGGAGGAGAGGATATATACAGATGGTCAAGTAAAAGAGAGGCGTGGGAGTCACGGCGATTAGAATATTCCTCCATCGCAGGATTCGAGTGTGTATATATTTTGCGGATATATCTTCTTCAGACATAGCACTCTCTATTTTGATGAGATTGAAATTGTGATCTTGTGCATCAAAGCAAATGAGTCCCGTTAAGATAGGCCTTGTATTCGGCTTAGGAGCCATGTTTGGGGTCGTAGTCAGTCGAAATGCGAAACCTTTCCACTGCCACAAAACGGCTCACCACGGTCCCAAGTCCTGCCCCAAACAACCTCGTACAAAGGAAACTGCACCACAAGAGGAGCCAGCTGCTGCTGCCAACAATTAGATAGATGATGTAATTTCTTTTTATTAAACTCTTTCTGGAGAAATAAAATTACCTTTCTTAAATGTTGGTTTTGTACCAATTTTAAGTCAGGAGGAGCCTTATCAAGTCATCCTATTTCAACATCATTAGTTTTCTACTTATTTCAACATCGCTATTTATTTCCATCGACTGTTAATTAACATATTCTATAATTCACAATCTAATAGTATAACATTTATCATAATCAATAATTAATGGATAAACTTCTTCAATTTCCCTTCTATCTGAAAATATAAGGTATTGGGTAAATTATTTCTCCAAATGTGATTATTTTATTTTGTACTATGGAAAAAAAATGTTTATACAAATAATATAGTCAACACAATTAAGAAAATAAAAATATAGACTATTTCAACTGCTTATATTCAGTTAACTTCTCTATTACTAAGACTATCAAGTTTCATTCAAATTCCTCTTTATTTATTTTTTAGAAAATTCAATTAACTTATCAAGAATTTAATATTCAAAAAATGAAATATGTAACAAATTCAGTACAATTCCATATTCAAAGAGGTAAAAAAATTGAATATTTCTATAATAAAACTAAAGAATTTTAAATACAAACTAGAAAGCACTAAATCAATTAATAGATTAAACAAATTAGTAAAAAATTGACAAAATAAAAAAATGCTTTAAATCACAAAAATAATTTAAACAACATATTTGTAATTAGTACTAAAAAATGTAAACCAAAGCAATTAAGCTAAACAATTAAAATTATTAGATTGTAAGATATGAATCAAGACTATTCAAAGAAATGAAACTAACTGATGAAAAATAAATAAAATAAATCTAAATCTAAAAAAACATAGGACAAACATAATATTGTTTTAATTTGTTTAATTTGTACTTTTAATTTCTGAAAATTTTAAAAAATTCACAAACTATGTATAGTAACACTTAGCTATCAATTTTGTAATTTCAAACTGTCGAAATTCTTTAAAAGATTAACTCACAGTACTATGTCGTATAAAAAGAATTTTAAATCTATGATTATGAAATTGAAAGGAAACTAATAAATCAATGCTAGATATAAAAGAAAAGAAAACATCAACAAAAGGATAGATGACGACTCCAAAATTATAAGGCATGAACTTTATTTCAAGATTTTGGTTAAATTCACCGAATGGGTCAGCAAAGCAGTGTTGTGAACTTTCAATTCAGTTTCCAATTCTGCTTAATTTGAATTAAAATAATCCAACCACCATTCAGATCTAAATCAGTGTAACCGCAAAGTTGCGTATGTGAATTTTTAAAGTCTCTGATAATTCAACATGTGACACTTGGATCTGCACTTCTCATGTGCTCCATTAGTCACCACAATAATTATTTGATTATGCAGCGAAGAGATTAATGCCCACCAACTACTTGAAGAATTGCTCAAGTTTGAATCAGAAGGGTGCACCTTCGCCAAATCAGATGACTGATAAGGCGTCGTTTGCATGCGTATAACAATTGGTGCTTCATGTAAATTCAGGCACCACTTGATTTGAAGTTGCTTGCAGAATTGATCATGTAGCTGCTTCAAAGAAAATGCAGAACCTAATTCTTGTTCCACCGTAAGGCACAAATTATGAAATGGAGGTGACAATTCGTGCCTGCTTCTGCTGCACTCAGTAAATCAGTTAAATGTATTATGACTCAGATGCTTCACCACCACACCACACGGCACCGCTTCCAACTACCACTGAATAACTCCAAATTCATGGTATAGTTTCTTAGTTCTACAGATGGAAGGTACTCTAAGAACTTATATGAGGCTAACCCTACGAGAGAAAAAATCTTGGATACTTTATTAAAGAGGATTACAATAATCTTGCTTGAATGAATGAATGCTATGTTATGATAAAGAGTTTTCTTTGCTATATATATTAACGAATATATTTAGTTAACTCGGTTCAAAAGCTAATACCAACGGCTGAATTACACTATATCATATCAAAGTCTAAATATATCCTTGTTTTTAAGGATTGAACATAGGAAATTTCTACTTTAAGTCATAATAGAACTTCCAATTCATGCATCTCGAGAAGTTGGGGGGCTTCAATTAACTATACCTTTAGTTACTGTAGCTCTTTTCCTTTTGACAATTATCCTATCTAGAATTTCTTCCCGTACCTTTTCTCTAAAAGCATCTTCAACTTGATATGGTAGATTGGTAAAAGTTACTACATCTCCAACATGTTTCTTGAGCTGTGAAGTGTGGAAGACATTTTTAACCTTTAACTGCATAGAAAGGTCCAACTATTATAAGCTACTATCCCAATACAATCAGTCATCATGTAAGACCCAAAATACTTTGAACTCAACTTAATTAGCATTGCTTCTGTAAGCTATATACTGACATATGAATAGAAGGATCCAATTTCAAATAATACTAAATCACCTATCTGATAGTTATTATCTGTTATGTGCTTATTAGCTAATTGCTGCATTCTCTCCTAAACTCTTCTACAATGAAATTTGGTTGGCTTCAGCAGTTTTCCCTTTTTCTTAAGCTGCTATCAGTTAATTGCACCATGGATTTCCCTAGAATGTGAGGATGGATAAAGGTGGATGATCATACATGATTTCATAGGAAGTAGCTTTAGTCGTGGTGTGGTAAGCGATGTTATACCACCATTCCGTCATAGGCTACCATCTAGACCAGTTATGCGGGGAATCTGCACTCATTCATCTGAGATAGGATTTTAGACGTGATAGCTAGTTGAAAGTTCAATTTTAACTCTTTGAAAAGTCATAAAATAATAACGTTTAAATTGACTTAAGATGCATGATCTCTATCCCTAGTAGAATATGTACACTCATGTACCCATAAATGACTGAGCTACTTCCCTTAAAGTGTAGGGATATAATAGTTGTGAAATGAGCAACTTACCAAATCTATACACCTCAACAAAAATGACTTGTTTCCCAAACGAATTAGGTAACCTGTTAGGTTACTTTATGCCAATAACCTAATCAAGACTCTCTTCTCACCACAACTCTCGAATAAAGAATGGAAAAGTATGTATATATGTATTAATGATGAAAGTGAATCAGAATACAAGAATCACCCCAAGGAAGCCTAACCTTCCTCCTCTGGAAAATATCCAGTCTGAACAAATTCTCCCATCCCCTCTCCCCCTACTTAGTTTATTATTTATACCTTCTCTCTCTTCTAACAACTATAACATATTACTCTCCTTACACGTGTCTCACACGTGTCTAACTCATTCTCTTTTATTCCTAACATTACTCTCCCCCTCAAAATCAACCTTGTCCTCAAGGTTGAAGTTAGGGAACTGTTATTTGCCGTAATGCTCCTCTTCCCTTCCCAGGTGATGCCCTCCAATTCAAGTCTGGAGGCTTGGGTGGTGGCAAATCCTCCTCCAATATCTTCCATTCTTCCTGGATTCTATCAACTTCCAACATTCTGCTCCTCGAATCCTCCACCGATGTCTTCCATTCTTCCTGCTCAATCTCCATGCTCAACTGCCACCAATCTACTTTCATTTTTCCCAGGGATGCCAAACAGGTAGCTCCTAAATTCCATCCAAACCTCCCGACTCAAAGATAAAGTTTGTCTCTGATTTCTAATCCCTTCATCTCAACAATATATTCATTTCCAGTGCTCAATATGTCCATTTTGCTAACAGACTCACGTAGTCCACTCATCATCGCCCCCCAAACAGTATCCCAATCAGTCACCACATATGTAACATGATCTGGAACTGAATCCTGCCCAAAAAATTTTCGGAGAACCTTAATTGCATGTTTGAGATGACCCGAAGAGCTCCAGCTTTGACCATCTATGGCTACTTTACCAACTTCTAATGCAATAAGGGCAGGAACCCCAACTGCGTTCCTAACATTACAAAACATAAAGTAGTGACCAGTGTTTCTCCTCGCATTTGTTGCTGCCAAGTAGTCCCCAGCATAATCCCAAACTTCACTAGGAAATTCCAGAACCACTGTATTTAGAGTTCCATAACTAAAACGCTTCCCCGAAAAACATTTCCATTGTGGCAAAGGTGGGTACCACTGTATAGTTCCAGCCTTCAAACTGCCCAGTAAAACAGTAACAAGAACAGTATCACCAAAGAAATCGTTGTTATTTGCTGTAGAAACTTTGATTTTATAATTTTGACCAGGCTCCTTGATATCATTTGACACATTTGTTACAATGTGGTTCAAGGGAATTGTGATTCTTTCTCCCAGATACTCAACAACGAAACTGTGACCCCTTATAATCATACCATGATCTCCTCCAAAACTCCTATACACTTTCGTGATTCCATCGGAAAGAGAAACATTATTAAGTGAAGCAGCACAATCATGCTCCAAGTGAGTGTAGTGCCAATCCCTAACCCTCCTCACCTGAGAGCTCAAAATATCCTCATCAAGCTTTCTTTCCACCGAACTGTCCCTTTCGGAATTAAATGGTCTATTTGCCGAATTGTTTTGTTTGGTTTCTTTGTCATTGCGAAGGCAATCACTGTTCATCATTGTCGACCCAAGATCGAACGGATCACCAATCAACGAATAAGTATCTGATCTTCGCTCAATAGCCCCCACAGCCTCAACACCATTTATAATGCCAGCTCCAAGATCGACAGAAACAGAAAATGAGTGATCTGGTTTTCCCGATGCTTGTGGCACCGAATTTCCCAACTCCTGGAAGTCCTTGTTGACGCTTCCCTCCTGTCGCTCCGCTGCCAGCTCCTCACAAACGGTGTCTCGATTCAGTTCGCCGAACCTCCGCGTCAGCGCTTCCGTGAATATCTTCCAATTTGGATGTCGGGTTTTCTTCCGCCAGAAACGAATCCAATAGTAGCTCGCGCCTCTCTCCATACAGGTATATACCAACTTCATCTTCTTCCTCTCCGTCAAGTTCTGTAGATCGAAAAATTTCTCTGCCTTCGCGATCCAGCCCATGGGGTCCACTCCTTCGAATGTTGGGAGTTCAATGCGCTTCATCCCGCTACGTTGCACGTCTCCTCTGTCCTCTTCCGCTTCGTCCTCCGACTTCTCTGGTGGTCGCCGTTTGCGTTCAGCGTTGACGGAATCGCGACTCCCTTCGGAGCTCCGACGCTGGTTCCTTCTTCTCCCACGGTCGCGATTAATGTTTCGTCTTCCACGGTCACGATTCTTTCGAGCCCTTCCCTCCACTCCGCTTGAATATCCTCCAACGTCTCCATGGAATCAAATCTTCCTTCCCACTTTCCTCCAGTGCATTCAACTGTTCTCCATCGCGCAACTCCTCCGATTTGGATCCGGCAGGTCGGACCAATTGTTAGGTTACTTTATGCCAATAACCTAATCAAGACTCTCTTCTCACCACAACTCTCGAATAAAGAATGGAAAAGTATGTATATATGTATTAATGATGAAAGTGAATTAGAATACAAGAATCACCCCAAGGAAGCCTAACCTTCCTCCTCTGGAAAATATCCAGTCTGAACAAATTCTCCCATCCCCCTCTCCCCCTACTTAGTTTATTATTTATACCTTCTCTCTCTTCTAACAACTATAACATATTACTCTCCTTACACGTGTCTCACACGTGTCTAACTCATTCTCTTTTATTCCTAACATAACCCTTCTACGAAATCCATTCTAATATGTTTCCATTACAAAGTTGTCAAATCTGATCAAGTAGATAATGGTTGTAACAATCCAAGAGTAGCAAAAGTGCACTTAGATTCTTGAGATAACCAACATTGAGACACACATAATCTCATTAATCAATGTAAACCACATATTTAACTCTTTTCATGGTAGCATCGAAACCTAAATTGTCTCATATAGCATAACTAAGCAACCACAAGAAAAAGTCACTATAAGAAAACACAAATTATCAACATATTATTACTAATAGCATAAGATGTAACGGTAAATGTTAATTATTGACAGAATTACTGACAAAATTACCAAGGGATACTCCTGTTTTATTTATCTATAGATATTTTTGTTGATATTTATTGAAGAATTTATTGAGGATGTGACAGAATTATTGACGAAATTACCAATGGATACATCTCTTAGTAATGTAATCGTCAGTAACTTGGTCGATTGAATTAGATTCACAATTGGGATTTTTCTCTCCAATTTTACTTTGCACTTTCATTGAGAATAGTTCACTCTCCTTTCCTCTTTCAATCTAGCCAATGTCGAATAGCGTCTGACCCTGTCCCTGTTGTGAGTTCATTATTATGGTGTGACCCTACTATGATGTGAGGTTGTCGGGATGTCTTGTTTGTGTTGAGGGATCTTGGTCGAGGGACGCTATTGTATTTTTTACTGTTGCCATCGTGGAGTGAGGATGTTGTGGTTGTTGTCCACTACACTATCGAGAGGCCCTACCGTGTCAGCTGTCACACGAACTGTTAAGGTAAGTTTTGTGTTTAGAATATAAACAGTAAAATTTGAGCTTGTTCTTCGTAATAGGGTGTGAAATCTGTGCAATGATAAGCATTAGCATGTGGTTGTGAAATCCTATTTCATATGCATTACCATTTTCAAACTTCATTTGTCACGTGTACCTGCCCTATCCCCACTTTGCTATTTTGTATCAGTGGAATAGAAAAACAATAAATGATACCAAAATCTAAGTGTGGCAAGGTAGCATTCTGCATAATTTATCAAAAGCTTTGACCAGAATGTCAAATCGCACAAGCTTTGTCTATTGTTGCTATGTGATCCCTTCGCATGACTCTTGCTTGCTTCTTTGTCTCCTCCTTTCTGTTTTTATTACTTCATTTGTCACTTTTATCTTACATTCTCCCTTTTTAGTCTAGCATAGCTACAAAAAGTGAAAACTATTCTTTCATCTTTTGCTAGGATTTGAACAATCCACACTCAATGTTCTCTGTAGTTAATTATTTCTCTTTTTCCTATTCTGGTTTATTTTAATTTTTCTTAGATTCGTAATAACACTGCTTGAAATTGTAAATATTAATACTCTTGAATTGATGTTTTCTGCTTATGATAAATTTGGAAGACTAAAAAGTTTGCTATTATGAATAATAGTGTGGGTTTGATTATTAGGTAATTGTGACACTTTAAGAGACCGATAAGGTTGAGTTGGGTGCTATAGGTAACATTTTTAATGTTGGATGATGTGTGACAATTCAAGCACTTCATTTCAAATAAAGCACAATCAAAACAATATAGACTTATATTCATCCACTTTAATGATTCGTCGGTAACACACATTTATCGGTTGATTTACCAATAGAGTGCATAATGGGTACTTACCAACAGGCCTATTACTGTTGGTAATGGACTTCATTACTTACCGACGGATATATCTGTCAGTAAACATCATCTTTCATTACCAACAGACAATGACCGTCGGTAAGTTTTTTTCCGTCTCCACTATTTTCGTTTTCCACAAAAAACCCTCTCCCCTAACCTCCCCAACCCCTAATCTCAAACCCCCACGGTGATGGTCTATGGATGCTGGTGGCTGGTGGTGGTGGTAGTGCAACGCTGGTGGTGTGAGCGTGAGGATAGTGGCTTGACGGTGGCACAAAGGTGGCGAAGCTTGGTAGGTGGTGGACAGTTCTTAGTGGTTGGTGCGCACCGGTGGTCACTCTACGTGGCAATGGCCGTTGCGTCACGATGGCGGGTGGTGGTGGATGGTTCGTAGTTGTCCAGAAGCCTTAAATTGGCGATGGAGGTCTAATGTTGCAGGTTTGCCGAAGGTAAATCTATGTTGAATGGATTAGGTTCTTGTTTTGGTTCTGAAATTGGTTTAATGGAATACCTTAATGATGCTTGCTGCCAATTATGCTTGCTTCCAATTTGAAATTGGTTCGTAATAGATATGTTATAACAATGATGCTTATTGCCAAATTAGAATTGGTTTAATGGATTGCCTTGGCTTACATGTGTTTTAGTAGTGTTATAGGTTTGTTTTTCATATCTTTCTGCATTTTGGTGTACATCATATTCTAACATTGTTCATTCTATAGAATTCTTTGCATAATTGAGGGTTAGTAGAGCCAAATACAATGCCATCTGCATAAATTTGTACAAATAGTAGATTTTGTCCAGATTTCTCAATAAAAAGAGTTGAATCTACTTTACCCCTTTGGAGCTTTTTCTTAAGAAGCAATTCACTTACCCTTTCATACCATGAGCGAGGTGCTTGCTTGAGTCCATAGGGTGCCTTTTTTAGCTTAAATATATGATCAAGAAACTCAAAATCTTGGAAACCAAGAGGTTGTTCTACAAAAACTTCTTCTTTGATATAGCCATTTAGAAACTCACTTTTCACATCCATTTGGTATAGTTTAAAGTTGAGCATATATGCAATAACAAGTAAGATTCTAATTACTTCAAGTCTTGTAACTGGTGCATATGTCTCATCTTAAGCTATTCCTTCTTCTTGACTATTCCTTCTTCTTGACTATAGCCTTGTTCTTTATAATAGTTCCAAAATCATCCATCTTATTTCTAAAAACTCATTTGGTTTCAATCACTTGATGAACATTGTTTCTTCAAACAAGCGACCATACATTATTCCTTTTGAATTCATTCAATTCCTCTTGCATGGCCAAGAACCAGTTTTCATCCTGTAATGCATCATTGACATTTTTGGGTTCAATTTAAGATGCAAAAGCTACATTCATGCATAATTGACCAGTTGGCTTCTTGTGGACACTTCTTTGGTGATATCTCTTATGATGTTGCTTTTTGACAAGTCCTTTGGACTTGTCAAATCCTTATAAGGGTAAACATTGGTTTTTGTTTCAGTTTTAGTAGGAGTTTGTGATTCTTGAGTGTCTTCTATGTCTTATTCCACATCTGTATCAAGTTCACCTACATCTAGACTTTCTCTTGGTTGCATTGTGTTAGTAAAACTATTAAAATTCTCATCAAAAAGCAACATGAATGGATTATTCCACAGTTAAAGTGCGTTTATTATAGATTTTATAGGCTTTGCTTGTTAATGAGTAGCCTAGAAAAATTCCTTCATCTACTATAGAGTCAAACTGGCCTAGATTGCTTTTACCATTGTTTAATACAAAACATTTGCAACCAAAGACCTTTAAATGAGTGATGTTAGGTTTTCTTCCTTTGAATAATTAATAATGAGTGAGCTTTAGCATAAGTCTTATGATAGTTCTCTTTAACACATAGCATGTTGTGTTAACACCATCAACCCAAAAGTATTTAGGCAAAGATCTTTCATTAAGCATGGTTCTAGCTAGTTCCTCTAGTGGCCTATTTTTTCTTTCAACAACACCATTCTATTGTGGTGTTCTAGGTGCAGAGAAATTGTGTGAAATATTTTATTCTTCACAAAAATTCTCAAAACTCTCATTTTGAAACTCCCCCTATGATCGCTCCTAATAGCTTTTATTTTATGTTCTTTCTCATTCTAAATTATGGAGGAAAATTTCTTAAAAACTCTGAATCTATCACTCTTGGATGCAAGGAAGAAGGTCCAAGTGAACCTAGAGTAGTCATCTACAAGAACAAATCCATAGTAATTTCCTCCTAGACTTTTTATTCTAGATGAACCAAATAAATCCATGTGTATCAACTCTAGTGGTCTAGTGGTGGATATGACCCATTTGGATTTGAAGGAAGTTTTCACTTGTTTTCCCTTTTGGCAGACATCACATAGTCTATCAAATTCAAACTTTATATTTGGTAATCGTGTTACAAGACCTTTATATACAAGCTTATTTAGATGATGCATCTGTATGTGTGCAAGTCTCTTGTGCCATAACCAAGGTTCATCCTCTTTTGACAATAAACATATAACATATTTGAAAGAAGTATATTTGAAGTCAACCATGTATATGTTGTTATGTCTCCTACCTACTAGAACAAGTTCATGTGATGATGCATGACAAATCAAACAATGATTTGATTCAAAAGTGACCTTTAAGCCCTTACCATAGAGTTGGCTAATACTTACCAAGTTGTGTTTAAGACCATCAACAAGTAAAACATTTTCAATAGTATATGAGGAGGGAGTTTGTATTTTACTAATACTAGTGATTTTACCCACGTTGTTATTTCCATAGGTAACATATCCACTTTTTGTGTGAAACAAACTGCTAAATTTTGTAGCATCTCCTGTCATGTTTCTTGAGCAGCCGCTATCAAGATACCACATGGACTCCTTTCCACTTTTATCTTCACTACTTTTAGATGATGCAGGTTTGGCCATCAAGCCGAAATCAATTTCTTCTTTAGGATACTCGTTGGATTCACTGTGTCATCATTTTCCTCTTCAATTTTTCGCTTTAATTTGAGTATGGGACATTTTGGCTTGATGTGTCCTACTTTTCCACATTCTTAATAGGTGGGAGCATCAGACTTATCTTGCTTCCGGGAGGACTTTTTGTTTCTTGCAAATTATTGTTAGCTTTACCTTTATATCTAAAGAATTTAGATAAACTTTTTGCCATTAGATTTAGCTCTTCATTGTCAGAGTTTTCTGCAAATTGATCATCTCCATAATCATCTTTCTTTGAGTCATATTTTGTATCAATTTTGGCAGCGGACTTCAAGGCAACTGTGTGTCTTTTCTCTTCCTCTTCTTGTTTCAACCTTCCTAACTTAGAGAAGTCTTTGAGTTTGGTCTTCCCATTTTCTATCTTGGTTGGTTCATAGGGACCATTGAATGGCCTTGCCCCTTCACAAAAGGTTTGAGATATATTGGCCATTTGGATATGTGTAATCAATTAAATTTCAATAACCCACGCTCTCATGCCAATTGTTAAAAATAGGAGCCCTTATATCTCAATCCAAGAGGGCGGTGAATTGGATTTAAACCTTTTTTTCAAAATCTTTTTCAAATCTTTAAAGAGTTCTTGGATCTTGAAATCAATAAACAAAGATAAATGAATCAACCAAGTAAAGAAATATGAAAGAAAGATCAAAACACACAAAGAATGTTAAAATCCTTGAATGAATCCTTGATTGTTTAATCACCAATGAAGCTTAAAATCCTTGAAGAACACTTCTTGAGAAAACCTATACTTCAAACTCAGAGAGAATGTTAGTATATGCCAATTAAAACGTTCAAGAATCAGGTCTCAAGCATGGTTTTTATACAAAAAAAAATATTGTCGCAGTTTAATCGATTATGTTAATAACATAACTTATTAAGTTTTTCTTTATGTTTTAATCGATTATGGTACTTATGTAATCAACTATTTAGACATTTAGCTTATAACTGCCTCTTTCAACTAACCTAACACATTAGATTATTTTTATAATGGATTAGTCCTTCATTTTTGTTTTAATCGATTATGGAACTTATATAATTAATTATGTTGCCACTTAGCCTTGTTAGTCATCCATTTGCCTTTCTTAAAAGATTATGTTATTTATATAACATATTATGCCTTTCTTTATGTTTTAATCGATTATAACATAGTACTTTGCCCTTGTTTTGCCTTCTAAGTGTTCTCTAGCTTAGTCTAACAGATTATATCACTTATGTAATCGATTATTATTACTAGAAACCTAGATTTTCAATCAGTTTAGGCCTATTTCACTAATCAAGAAAGGATTAATACTTTTAGCACTTAACATGTTAATGATTTAAACACTTGTTATGCCATTTTGTTGTGCAAGAAAGATTAAACCATTTCAATAACCAATATAGTAGAGACTAGGGTCCCCTTATTGGCACATATCTTAAGTGGAAGATTGTTTGGAATAGCAATCACATACCAACAACAATATGGTGATGACAATGTCGTAATGTACGAAATAAATCCATCCAAACATAGACCAACTTGAACGTTACGGGGATCACTGATGAAGGATGGATGCTTTTGATCAAAGTGTTTTCGGGCTTCACAATCAAATGGATGACGTAGCATTCCATGTGTTTTTTTCTCATCATGCCAAGTCATATGTCATGATTTTTTTATATAAGCAAATGTTATTTGTAATCCTAGAATTATAGGTGAGTAGAATATTGACTTCAATGGAATTATTTTTTCTTCCATTGTCCTGGATGGATTGTATGATATCGAGGTAGCCCATAAAATTTACATTGAAGCAATGACGCATCATTTTTGCCACTATCATTGTCATAAAAAAGCATACAACCATTCAAACAAAAATTAATCTTCTTAGCCTTAAATCCCAACTTTGAAACTAATCTATTGTCTTCATAATAATTGTTTGGCAAAGAAGTATTTGGTGGTGTTACATCTAAAAAGATTTTCGAAAAAAAGTTCAAGCATCATTTAGGAACGTTCTAATTTGATTTGCAAGCCAAAAGTCTAATACATATTGGCATTTTTTACTTTATTGCCCTTTCAAATACAGGTTCATTTGCCTTTACCAATAAATTGTAAAATCTCTTATTGGATTCATTTAGAAAATCTTCTAAATAAATGATAGTCATTTATTCAAATGAAGCATGTTGTCTAAGAGCATTATTCACTATCTCTTGTGTTAAGACAAAATCATCTATACATCTAAATGTTCTCATGTTTTGAAGTTTAACCAAATTACATTAAACGAAATAATAATTTGAAAATACCATAGGAAGAAACATAAGAGTTGGGTTCAAAATCACCAACATAGAAAAACCTTAAAAAAAGATTTAGGATTTTAGGAAACGAAAAAACAACTAAGTCAAAACACCTAGACGTTATGTTAAACGACTGTTAAGTCAAAGCGTCTAAGAGAGTTGAAGTTAAACGCATACAACTTACTATACCCAAGAGTATTCAGTTTAACTCTTGGGAAAACGAAGCAATGTCAAGACAATGTTGTTGACAAAAACACTGTAAAAGACTAAAACTTAAAGCACCAAAGAAAACACAAACAATGTTAAACGTTGTTGCTCTAAAAAGGCAAAGTCACAAAAAGTGTTTACATTAGTCTAAACGATACCATGAGCTAAACTATTGCTTCGTTCAACGATGAAGTCTTTAGTCAACGCCTGGTATCTTTAGAAGAAAAGCTAAATTGTTAAACGCTACCTTAACGGTAGAAAAAAAACTTTGTTGTTTTGAGCAATCATTAAATGTCATTAAATGTTCAACGTTCAAAAACAACAAAAGTGATAAGAGGAAAGACATGTCTACTGCATGCACAATCTACTTTATTCTTTGCAGATAACGTACTCTACACACATCTACAAGCTTCAGATTAAAATATCATAAGTGGACATTAGAGACAAAAGAGATATTCACATAATGTTTTTCACTTGAAGTGATGTTTAAGAGAAAAGAAGAGTTTAGTAGTTGATCCTCTACAAAAGTAGAGTTCTTGGAGCTCCATCTTCCTCTTTCAAATCATCTTTGTCATTACTCTTATGAGTGGTCCAATATGTCCTCTTAATGGTCCTCCATAACTTGTCTTAGTAAAATAATTAGTTGTCTAGCAACCTGAGTAATAGGATTAGTAGAATCTTCAAGTTGAATCTTTAAGTTTTTGTTCTCCTTTTTAAAGTGTTTTATTTTCCTTTTCTTGTGTTCATTGCCTATTGTTTGCTTCCCAGGTTTCAATTAGATGAAAATGGTCAACATTTACCACTTTGTTTAGGAAAGAAAAAGGAAATTCTTTATAAATATGTATTTCTTTTACCCATAGATGATTCACCAATATTCTAAGGCTTTTTGAGACTAATCAAGCTCGGATAGAAGATTAGTAAGGTTCGTTAGATCATTAATAGATTATTTTAAATTATTTATATTTTTGAATGACTATTGAAACGTGTGAAGGTGATTTAGAAAAAAAAAAGATTTTTAAATTTATTCACTTATTACTCAAATCTCTCTTCGAGGCTTAACGTATATTTTTGTATGTTTTACTTTTAATGAAAGAAAAGATTTCTGATAAAAAATTGTTAATTTTCAAACAATTTTTTATTTTAAGCACTTTCAAAATTTATTTTTAAAACTAAAATGTTCTACTTTCTTATGTTCACTTTTGTGGTTGTAATTTTTATTTGTGATGTTCATATATTTATATGGAAGTCGTATATGTATTAAGTTAAAATCCTCAACAATAAATAATGAAAATTTGACTGTGTAAATAATTTCAAAACTTTTATTTTATTATGTTTTAATTTTATAAATTAATAAAACTATAAAAACATGAATTTTCTTTTATTTAAGTTTTAAATGAAATGGTGACTATTTTATTTTTATTTTTAAAAGTAACTATTTAAAATAAAGATTATTGGTGTGAAAAAAAAATGTGAGAAGAATTCAAGTCCAAATTCTGACCATATACATTGAATAGGCTGATTTGAAAAATTATCGTCACTGGGTCTATATGTAATATTGTATTTAAAAAATAGATTATTTGTAGGAAAAATTCAATTTTTCACACCAATTCATTGAAAAAAATACCGAATAAATAGACATGAACCTACATAATTAAACCAAGTTATGGAAAATAAATAGACATGAAGCTATTTAATTAGAGTAAATTATGTTGAAGTATGAAGCGATACAGATGGTGGTGGGTACAATTGTCATTACGAATATGGTCATTTTAAGCCCTATTCACACAGGGCACTTTTTCAACCATTTTCTACCGATAACTGAGAAAAGTCACTGTTTCTTGTCTTGTCATTTAGCACTTAGCACGGAGAGAGAGAGAGAGAGAACGCGCCAGCAAGACAACCATTTGGTTAGGGTTTTTAGGGTTTTCGGGACACGGGCTCTTAGTAAACAACAATGCAAAAAGAAAGTTGCGATTTTGATTCCATTATCCTTCATTATTTTATGCTTACCCATTTTATTTTTTGTTTTTTAAATAACAAATATTTTCATTGTTTAAATCACGTCGGGATTAATACTGTTATTATTGCTGGAGCTATATTTACAAAATTATAAAATATTATATTTTTCTATAATAATACAATTATTATTATTATTATTGGTAGTAAAATAGTTTTAACTGTTTAATATATTATATTATTTAATAATATAGTATGTTAGTACTTCAATGTTGCTTTCTGATATTAGAAAGTATCTTAATTTATCATCCTGAACAACTAAAACATGATTATTATTATTTTTAAATTAATTGTAGACTCTGTAATCAAAAGAGTAATGATTTTGATTATTTATAATTACATAGATATAGCTATTTTTCTTATAATATTATGAATAGGTAATCTAAATCATAAATCTAGAATTTTATGATTTTTCTTTTAAATTACGTTTGTTTGGTATTTGATACTTTATTTCGTGGGATTTCAGTCTAATATTCTACTTATTGTATGGAAAGTTTGATTCTACTTCTGTGAACCTAATGTTGGTTATTTGATTTTAATTATACTGACGAGATATTTTCATGTCAAAATAATATAAAGGATAAAAATAAACCTAAATAGGTAATAGCAAGCTAAATAAACTTTGCACTATTATTTTTTTAATAATATGCATGACAAATTTATTCACTTTATAATAATTATGTTAACAGTTGTATCTGACACAAATTTTGTTTTGCTAACTAATAATTGATTCCTATTATTAAATTTTATATTCATACTTAATATATTTTAGTTCTGTAAAATATTTTGTATACATAACATGGAAATTATTTAATAGTTGATTGAATTCAATATTTAATAATTATTAATCTTCTCAAATATAGACTGTTAAAATATATTAAAGAAATATAAATTTGACAATTAAAAGATAAATATTAAAATGGTTAAATTCCCAGCTGTCCATGTTTATTTTCTAATTAATTATCGTTAAATGTATTTATTCACATAAAAGTTAATTGCTATTTATCTTTCAATTTTTTTGGAATGTAATTAATATTCTTCTTACTTATGAGAAGTATTCTATAAAAATAATCCAAAATAACTGTCATATTTTAGTGTGATATTGGTTACTTTTTCTACTTTTACTTATAGCAAATGTTATTTAGTTGTGTAATTCACTTTTAATACGAAAAAAATTATTTTAAATCCTAATTAAGAACAATAATAATTACTTATACAATTAAAACTTATATATGTTTCTAGTCATAGTAAAATTAACTAGCCATAATTTTGGTTTCTATAACTTTTTTCCTTATTTTTTATCTCTAAAAAATTGAAATTACCGTTTTAAATTTTTCTTTTCTTTTATTCTAAAAACTTTTCATTTTAGTTCTCAAATTAAACTTTTTTACGTAACAATATGTGAACAATTATTTATTAATCGAAATGATCATTTAAGTTTTTATTCAATACATAAGAAGTTAATTAATATATATAATACTAAGGCTTAAAAATAAAAAAAAAACATTGAATTTCATTAAACCGAGAACAATTTTTCTTACAATAACGAAAATCACGAAAATCAAAACTGAGTGGTTTCCCAGAACGCAAAGGCATTTTCGTTATCATAATAGTCAGAAAATAAGGAAGAATAACAGTAAATTATTTAATAAACGGTAAAACAAATCGAAAAGGCACTGTAAATTGTTTTGATGTGATAATAATATATATTTATTTGGAAGATTTTGATGAGTTATTTGATGAAGCTTGTGGAGCAATTAAGTGTAGTGTACGACTGAATTGTCTTTAATTGTGGCTACCCTCCCCACCATTCCTCACCATACCACATCCTTTCTTTCCTTCTCGCCTATTCTTTCTTGGTAACAGTAATATTTGTATCTTCAGCTGCCAGGCGCCGTTTCCTTTTACTCTCTCTTTCTCTCTCTTCCTTTTTCAAAATCCAGTTTTTACTTACTCTGATCATGCCTCCACTGCCTCACTCTTCTCCATAACCATCGCACACTACTCACTCACCCAATTCTTTTTCCTTCTTCTCCCCCTGACACACTCACACACGCAAATTCAAATTTCACTACCAAAAACAATGGTGGGTACATACATACTACACACTACTCATACACATATTTGTGCTTCAATTTAATGACCTTTCACACACCTCACTGCTTTCTTCTTTAGCTATACCATTTTTATGCCTCTTTTCAACTTACTTCGCTTCACTCTCCTGACGCAAACACTCATCAAAATTCAAATTGCAAAGGGAAAAAAATTATCATGGTCGATTCCCTTTCTTCCTCTTTGCCTTTCTCACTTTGCTTCTTTCCTTGCTTCCTCTTTTCTTCTCTTTCTTCTTCCATTTTCTGTTTATTTTAACTCAATTCCTTCTTTCAGTCACCCGTGCAGTTCGTTTCTTCCTCCTCTCATGCTCCTTCTTGGCTTCAACTCCTCCTCACCGAGAAGTTCTACAACGCTTGCATAATTCACGAGGAGGCAAAGAAGAACGAGAAGAACGTCTATTGCTTGGATTGTTGCATCAGTCTCTGCCCTCACTGTTTGTCCCCTCACCGCTCTCATAGACTCTTGCAGGTACTGTTGTTCACTGCGTTACACAGAAGATGCAAACAAACATCAACACACCCAAAACAAATCCTCTCATGAATTCTTTTAACTTCTCTTTACACCCTTTTGCAGATTAGAAGATATGTGTATCATGATGTTATAAGGTTGGATGACGCTGCAAAATTAATTGACTGCACTTCAGTTCAAGTATGTTTTTACCTTTCTTTTTCCCTTTAATTTTCAAATACAGGTTCAGTTCATTCGGCATAATTGAGCAAGGTTATAAAGTTTCATTAAAACACAATTAAAAGAATTCTGGCGGTGTCTAATTTCCTTCGTGCAACTTCAACCTCAACCTGGTGTTTCAAGCAAGCTAATTAAGAAGAGCAATTTGTCAAGTTAGAATTTCAGTATATGTTTTTTTTTCCTTTCATGTCTGTCTTACATGATAGTGGGTGGAAGTTGCACAAAGGGATGGTTCGCTTTGTGAAATGTTTTAAGCTCTATCACTCACACCCACATGGTTACTTTCTCTCTCTACAGTCCTACACGACCAACAGTGCAAAAGTGGTATTTTTAAACCAAAGGCCACAGGCAAGGAACTTCAGAGGCTCCGGCAATTTCTGCAGCACCTGTGACAGAAGTCTGCAAGACCCATACCATTTCTGCTCCCTTTCTTGCAAGGTCCTCTTTTATCACTCCTAATTTCACCCCCTTACCAACGTTATCATTATTGTTCCATAATACATAATGCATTCCCACCCTTTTTTGTGCATATTATTTATATATATATATATATATATATATATATATATATATATATACTTTTCTCTTTTCTCATTCATATACCTGTATTGTTTTTCTCACAGATCAATTATCTGGTCAGAACTAAGGGTTCTCTCTCTGGTTACCTCTTCGAGTGCAACTACTTGCCGCTACCGGAATGTGGGCTCGACGATGGTCTGATGACCCCTGACTCGGTTCTGGAACCGGCCGGTTCGGCTAGAACCTCGTCAGGCTCCGGAGGGTATGGTGGGGTGGATTGCAGGACCACCCTGGCTTGCACTGCAACCACTGAGATTGTGAGGAAGAAGAGAACCGGAGGCTCTGGTTTCCGGCCACCGTGCCGACCGGCGTGTTCGCCTGTGTCGGAAATCTCGGCGGGTCTGATGAACCGGAGGAAAGGGAACCCCCAGAGGTCCCCGCTGTACTGAAGGAGTTGCGAGAGGGTGAGGAGGTTCTCTGAGATGAAAACGAAAAACCGTCTCACGAAAGAAAACAACTTTTTGGTATTTTGCTATTATGATTATCAATTATTCTAAATATTACTATGGAGTTAAAATCTGGGATTGCAACTTAATACACTTTACAGGGAAGAAAAACCTCCTAGTTTTGTAGATTATCACCCTCTGCTTTGTTGCTGCTGCTATGTATCTATGTACCGAGTTTGGTAGAACAATGTAATGATTTATTTTGAGGTTTATGAGTGTTACTGTTATAGTATTATATAATATATGGAGCAATTGGTGTTGGTGTTTTGCACAAGATATTGTGGAGGAAAATGTGATATTTGGTTGGATTAGGTGGTGCAGATAGAGGTGATTTTTTGGTTTACTTGAATGAGGAAAAAGCACAGAGCAGGGTTTTTAAGAGAAAGTGGCTATGTGTTGAGTGTGCCCCACACTAATCTTATGGTAATCCCAGAATAGCAAGGATTGGGTTTGTACTGCACGATAATTTGTCCTATTTTTTTCCTTCTCGTTTCTGCTTCCCAGTGCAGCGTCGTGACAAAATTCAAAGACAGTGCTCTTTAATTTATTGCTATTTGTCCCTATCCCATTGCGCTGCATTTGAGGTCTCCTATGGGAAACTTGCAACTTCTTTAATCAACTTCCAACCATTTGAATCATATTCATTAAATGGTGGGTTTTTTTTTATAAGTTTACGTCACCATAAATATCCCCAGTTTTAGCATAATAAATGACCCAAATGCTATTTCTGTATATTCCTTTTTTATATTTTGTTTACCTCTTTCTATTTCATTATCTTATGCAAGATTAACTTATAAATTCTTATTTTTATGGAAGATAATTCTGATGAAGTAAGACTGTTATAGATGATTATTTTTAACTACTCATTATAAATCGAGATGTTATTGTATACGACTGTTGTTGACCGAAGTATTCTTTCTAGTATTCTAAATTTAGATTATTGAAGTCATTACATGTAAATGCATTTTTTACGTCTTTCCTTGATATACTTTGCTTTCTTCTTATCTCTTTTAAACGACGTTTAAATTCAATTTTTTATTTTAATAATATTTCAGTTTCTTGTGCCACTAATAGCATAAAATGCCGTATTAATACTTTTAATTCATAAAGATTAAATGTGGCGACAATTGATACAACCTCAACAAAAGGTAATGTAATTATTTTTCTTTTTCTAATCAATGTTTTGTTGCCGTTTGTTTTTATTTTTAAAAATAAGTAATATTTCTAAATGTTGTAGAGAAGTTCTGAAGTCTGAACAGTGGATAATAGAAGAATTAATGAATGAAAATTGATAAATGTGAATTGGATGTGAGTGGGGCAATTAAGTATGTTTTTGCAATCCTTGGAATCGAAAGTAATGGAATACATGGCACCAAATAGGAGAAAGTCTGGAAATGTCTTAATTGCTGGTTGGCAAGTGGAGTCCATTTGACCCACCTTACCTGAGCAAAGGTCACAGCTACTTGTCCTTTTCATGTTCTGGGTAAAAGGGTGACTCTTCATGTATCATATCCCATTGGATATCATATTGGCCTAAAAGCATAAAATGACATAACATCTAAGAACCCTTTATTTAACGTCTTGCATTTCAAGCAACAACTACGGTTCAATGCCCCAAAACCCCTTCCTCGTTATCACATCACAATAAACAATAAAATATACATATCCTTTTCGATTAATTTTCCTCCCTGTCCTATGCTGCAAGGCTTTATGTGAGTTCATTCAGTTTTGTCTTATACTTTCTAATTTTGTCTCTTTCACCACAAACTAAATCTTTTGAGTTGTTATTCAGCTGTAGCCTTGGAAATATTCGACTTTATTAACTAGTAATGTATAATGCTTTTTTGGCGCGTCTAATATGTATTTTCTTTCTCCGTTTCTTGACTGAAATCGGTGAAGTACTTTCTTGGACGCACATATTATTGTAGTGGACATTCCTTTGCGACTATGCACTACAAGTTAGGTTTAAATAACATTGTTAGGGATTGATTACCACCTTTTAGGAATATACAGAGTTTCGTCACAATTTTATTATTAAAAGACATATCATTGAGTTGAAGACAAAAATAGTATTTAAATTTTTTTTTCTTGACTTTTAAATAACATTCTTTTTTACTATTGAGTGTACCATAACATAAGTCTCCTTATTGAGGTACAAGGGGAAAGACAATTCATCTTCAATGAAAAATTAAGAAAAATCATTTTCGTTTCCTAAAACAGGCGCTAATGTTTCGATCTCAAGTATGATGAAATAGCATCCTTAGGGGTTATTTACCGCATCTAAGGAGAACTAATGAGCTCGAAGTCCTATAAGATGGTTCTATCAAAAAGGAGAAAAGTATCATGTTCAAATCTGTAAAGAAGACGTCCACCAAAGCTCTCAAAACTAATGAATCCTCCGAGGAGTCAGACAATGAACAAGACTTCATGAACGAAAACGATGAAGAGGAGCTCTCATTGATTTCGAGAAAGCTTCAATCTGTGTGGAGGAAAAGAAGAGGCATGGTGTTCAAGAGCATATGTTTTGGATCTGTCTCAAAGAACAATCCTAAAGACAGACGATTGGAAGACATAATTGTTTGTTATAAGTGCAACAAACCTGAACATTTCAGATCATAATGTTTCGAGTTTGAAAAGATGAAAAAGAAATCAGTCGGACCTAGATATGTAAAGAAGGAATTGACTACACAAAAGTTTATGCTTTAGTAGCAAGGTTAGAAGCCACTAGTGTAGCGAAAGGAAACGACCACGGTTGTTTTTTACAATACACTTCGATTGTCAAACCGAGGCATATCTTGGCGAGGTAAAAAGGTGGGGAACTTTTGGCCTCGGTTCCAACCGAGGTAATATCTCAAAGGGTACTGCCTCGGTTCATCAACAATCGAAGTAGTACGGAAGAAAAAAAGAGGGGGGAGGGGTTATTACCTTGGTTGAACCGAGGTAATAACATGGACTTATGGTGACGGTTCTAGCTTCAACCGCTGCCAAAGCCCTATTTTTTAAAAAAAAAGTTGTCGTGCACCCTATGGCATCGGTTGTGGTTGAACCTAAGCCATACATAGGTTTTCTACCTCGGTTTTGGCTACAACCAAGGCTTATTCTCTTGCAATTTTTTTAATAGCAGGTATGTTTTTGTGATATCCATTATCACAAAAACAGATCTGCATATCAAACAATATAATAACAACACAGATTCAACACAATAGTCAATATTTACATCACATAATGTTTAAAGCATAATGTACAAAGTCTAATAACAATAAATCAACATGTGCTAATGTATTTTAAAATCCTAATAACTATGAACTATTGAATAATCTAATTAAATATTTTGCAAGTGTCTTCCTTAGGTACGTAAGTGGCTTCTCAGGAAGTGGAGTAGGAGTCTTGAATCTCTACACAAGACACATGATATTAATTAGTGGATATGAATTCCAAATGATGGAGAAAAGTAAAATTCATTAAATCTAAATATTACCGTTTCCCAACCTCTTGTGATATGGGCACGAATAGTGTGGGTCATCCAATACATTACGTAGTATTCATACTCATATGACCAACTTTGTCTGTTATACTAATATATCATCACAGTTGTAAATAGTTAGTGAAAATCATTAAAACAAAACAACTATAAGAAAGTATGGCTTTAACATATGCCAAACCTTGAGAGCAACCCATGCAAACTTTCTACCGTTAGCAGTTGATCTCCCAACCAACATCATACGTGCTGCAATAGAACTATAAAAAAAAAGGCTTTAGCATTCATTTATATAACAAAGAAAGTCCAAACATTGAGGTTCTTACCAATCAACTGCTTGTCTGAGATGTTTGGGAGGAGACTTGTGCAATGAGCAGAACCACACAGCATAGCTCTCCGGTATGGAAATAATAAGTAGCTGCCAATGGTGCTTGAAATTGATAACAACTTAATTGTTATATGTTAAAATCACATATGGAACTTTGAAGTTAAAAAACTTCACTTACCTAGATATATAAGGAATAAAATATATGTCCTTCCCCCTTGCAAAGCTGCTGATGAGATATGTTGTGATTTCATCAAAATTATTTGGTTCGTGAGTGACTTGGGGATCAATAAAGCCATAGACATCATTGTACCCCAAGTTGTTACTTA
The DNA here is from genome assembly GCF_029865625.1 of Vigna umbellata. Classification (NCBI taxonomy): domain Eukaryota; kingdom Viridiplantae; phylum Streptophyta; class Magnoliopsida; order Fabales; family Fabaceae; genus Vigna; species Vigna umbellata. The sequence goes on along the minus strand of NC_142168.1, from coordinate 60,956,934 downwards.
CACCAAACATATACCGGAAATCAAAAATTACCTTTGATATAAGTATACTTGATATATAAATCAATTTTATATAAATAATTACTCATAGACTTACATCATCCATAGCTGAATTATTGTAATATTCAACTTTTTTTTCTTCCCGACGCAAGCTCCCTGACATCTTGGTATGCAGGTATGATGGGACCTCAGAGCCTCTCCCAAATACATTAGCATCATATTCAACCTTCATAGGCTCATTTGCAATCATGTCTTAAAGTTGTTGCAATGCACCAAGAGGATCATCCTCAGATAAACGAATCTTCTCCTGTCCATGCATTTGTTGTTACATGAAAAAATAGGATAAGTTTCAACATCAATAACATGTAAACTTTAAAATTGAGAAGTATAAAGTAGAAGTCCATACCAGGGGGTCATAAATCGAACCAATCAAGTGTTTAGGCCAAGCGATAAAAGACTGGAATGCTTGTGCCACAGTGAAAATCTCATCTGTGGGTAGAGGAATTGAGACATCTGATATGATAATGTCGTTTACTGAGGCCTTCACCTCATCCTCTGATAGCTTCATACCATGAACAAGAGTCGCTGCCTGAAACATTGTTCGATGGGCTACCAACATCCTTCCAATACCATCTAAAACGTATAGCAGACATGGACTAGCATCGTCCATGTCATCCCCTAGGACGGTTGGTGCTGAACAACTTCCTTTCCCGCTTCTCCCTGTCAGAGTAAATGCTAGATTATACAAATAATAAATTATTCAACCTAAATGTTTATTAATTTTACTTGTGGGAGGCACAACAGGTTCCTGTACTAGAGATGGCTGCAAGCACATCCCATAACTCTCAAATTGCTGCTCAAACTGGCGCATAACTCTGTTAGTCACTTCTGTAGTGACTTCATCATATAATTTTGGCCTGAGCTCCTCCCTAAGCTCAATCCTAAGCTCCGCCCTAAGCTTTTTTGAGATCTCTTGTGTCAGCCTTTGTTCTTGTTCTTCGCTGTATGCATATGAAGTCTGATGCGAAGAAATCCCAAAATAATTTCTAATGCCTACTCTAGTACCAACAACACACACTCGTCCAGGGTGCTCAGGTCGTCTAATTGCAGTGGTAAGAATATCCTGACGACCCTCTTGAATGAATTGACCTTGGGAGCTCTGACCAACGAGTCTTGTAACAAAAAAATATCATTATTCTTTAAAAAGTTCAATGTAGTATGTATAATGAAACTATTATTATTTTAGAAATAGTGATAACTTACAATTCTTTCATATATTTCTCCTGCAGTCTCAGAAGAGTAGTCATTTGATGATCTTAAACGAGCCAACTTCCACTTCTCATGCCGAGAAGATAGAGAAGGAGGCTGTAGGCTACCACCCTAAGATGAGGGTCTACCTTTTGCCTTTTGGTTGAGGATTTTCTCCTCAAGCTTCCTATATCCACCACGAGATAATAGGTGGGGGTTTCTATTTTGGGCACTTATTCCTTGTGCTTTTGTTCTTGTTGCCTGTCACATATAATGAATTAGCTTATATGATATAAATTTGTTAATAAAGAATTGAATAATATCAACTATATTAACCTGTCATTCCTCTGATGTTCGACTCTCTACAAATTTCAACCAAGTCTCCTCATCAATGGTCTTACATTTTTCACATGAAGACTCATTTTTTTGGCTCCAAATACATATCTCGAGGTCAACTTAGTCTTAAAACCCCGAAATTTTTTAGCAATAGATGATAAACACTTATTTCTAAGTGTTGCGACATTTGGAATGTCAAATGTCATCTGCAATAATTATAATAAAGTTGTATCAGTACAAAATTATCAATATAAACAAACTATAATTCAAATGATATTCATTAACTTACCAATAGATCGTTCCATATAATGTTTCGATTAACCTTAGACACATGGTCAAAAGATGGAGTAAGAATATTAATCCTATCACGTGGCAGTACTCCAAGGTATGATTCCACACCAGTGATCACATTAACATCCACAGGTGTTCTTTCACCACTATTTCTTCTGACCATCAGTTGTCTCAACCTGGTGGCTCCCCTAGTAGGTCTGGATGAGGGAGCCTCATCCCCTGATGAAGGTGAGTGGTCAGTCATATATCTGTCAAAATAAATAACTGAAATATTAATAAAAGACTTATGTAATATCATATAATTTAACAAAACATGTAATAAAAGTCATATGAAATATTAATAAAAAAACTTATGTAATATTAATTAAAAACTTATACACAAATTTGAAATTCATACATAAATAAATGGATTGGTCATATGTATATTCCTTCATCATGATCTGACCGAATTGCATGTACATCGTTAAGTAGACGGTGGTCATCCAAATTTGTCGTTGTTTTCAATGAATGGTTGTCAACAATATGAATATTAATCAGATTGTCTTTGTTAACTTCAATTTGTTTTTTGCCTTGAAGAGTGCATACCAATGATCAGACACAAGATCTTTGATATAAAAAACTAGATATGCTTGATGTTACCATGATAAAACGGTTTGTCTCGAAAACCCACCTTTCTAAAATCAACTAGTGTCATAAACCGTTCATCTATTTTCACATCACTCTGTATTGTCAAACCACTTACATTTGAACAATGGACAAAAAAATTAGTGTAATCAACCTCCCATATCTCTTCTATTGTACCATAATATCTCATTTATCCAAGAACAGGATTTGATCTTTTGATGTGGAAAATGGAGCGACTCAACTTCTAGACTAACTCCATTATTCTGTATTGTGCTTTTATCATCCAAAGTCTTCGTATAGAATGTGTAATTATTGATTTCATAACATGCACAACATACGACATCAAACTTTAAACCATTTGCAAGCATAACAAAATCTGAGAAGAATGTGGCTCTGTGTCAACTTCAGATTTGAACCAAGACATAAATGTTCTGTTATGCCTCATCAATGCCATTTCTCTGATTGTCTTGGATTTTTATTCGTCACAATGGATTTATGTGCTTGGAAAAAGGGTCACTTCATCTGTGTTGTTCATATATAAAGATGTGCTTGCAATAATTCTTCGCGATCTTTCGTCACCACATTCACACCTCGAATGCTTTTACTGTAGAACATTTATTCAAACCATGATGTGCAAGGAACTCCTATTGGATATGTTGATGTCATGTTAATCTGAATACAAATCGATACTTTCTTTAGCAATATACCTTTCAATCGATGAAACATTCAGGACAAATGATTTTTAACGTACTCTTTCAAAATCTTCATATAACGCTCAATGGATACATCCATCTTAAGTATTCCGGTTCGCACAACTTGATTTCTCTAACCAAATGGACAAGTAAATGTACCATGATGTCAAAAAAAGATGGGGGAAAAACATCTCTAGTTGACACAAGATGATAACAATCTCGCCTTGAAGTTCATCTACCTTTGTATAATCAATAGCTTTACTACAAATTGACGAGAAAAATGAACACAACTGAGTTATGGTCTACCTAACATTTTTGGGCAAAATTCCACCAATAACACACCAGTAACAATTGTTGCATTAAGATGACAATCGTGAGACTTCATGCCACAAGCTTTAAGCCTTGCATCGACAATAAACTCTTCATATTTGAAGAGTATCCTTGTGGTACCTTGATACTCTTTAAATAAAGGCAAAAACTTATCTTCTCTTTCTGGACATTGTATACAGCAGGAGGAAAATTAAGTTTACCAATCTCCCTAGGTGCCAACTCTTCTCGGATCTTCATGTCAACCAAATCCAAACGAGCATTCACTCCATCTTTTGTCTTTCCCAGAATGGTCGAGTAGTGTACCAATCAAGTTTCCACACATTCTTCTCTGCATGCATCACATCTATGCAATGTCTAACATCTAACTTTGACCAGTATGGAAGATCAAAATATTGATTTCTTCTCTAAGGGGTCGTTACAGATGATTCTTGGATGTTTTCCCAAATACATGATGCATTTTATTAACTTTTTCAAGAATTTGAAGGCTAGTAAGTTGAATGCTTTTTTTAACCTTCGATTATGGATTATTACATTTTAGAAATCTCGATGACGCAGATACACCGTCTTCCTCCGTGTTTCAATTGATAAGCTGTAGTGTTCTCTTCACATATAGGACATGCTTTATGACCCTTGACACTGTAGCCTGACAAATTACTGTAAGTTGGGAAGTCATTAATGGTGCAAAGTAAAATGCATGCATCACAAAAGTTTCATAAGCGAATGCATCAAATATTTCAACCCATCAACCCACAACAACTTCAAGTTTCAACTAGTGGGCTTAGATAAACATGTGTCATTACTAGGCTGCTTTGGACGAGATATCATCATAGACAACATCATGTACTTCTCTTTCATGCACAATGCAGGTGATAAGTTGTAAATTATCATTATAAACTAGCCAACAACTATGATTGGTACTTAAATTACAAAATGAGTTCATTCCATCAGTGGCTAAACCAAGCCTAAGATTTCTACATTCTGACCAAATTGGGGAAATTGTTGATCAACATTTTTCCATTGCTCTAATCAGCTGGATGACGAAGCAGCCCATCAATTTTTCTCTCATCTGCATGCCATCTAAGGTTTTTAACATCTTTGGATTCGCAAACAAACGCTTAAGTATGTGCATAATTGGAAGGTACGAAACTACTTTCAAAGAAGATCCATTTTTTTCTATCTGACCATTATCTTCACTATTGTTTTTGATTTATATAATGATAACCCACATTTTGGTCACTTTTTCGAAAATTCAAACTATTTCCTATATAAAATGTAGTATTGGGCCAAGCATGTATCATTTTATACTTCATACCCATCAAACAAAGAACTTTCCTCGCATCATAATACGAGTGGGTAGTGTATTTCCATCTGGCAGCATTTCATTCAACAACGTCAACAACATGTGAAATCTTATAAGTCCATCCATAGTCGCCTCAAATTCATGAGTTTTAACACTGCTGACATCCGTGTGAACTTAGTTGAACCAACATACAAAGGGTTTCCCATCAGTCGACATCGTCTCATACACATGAGCTTTGGCAAATTTCTGCGCCAACATCGTGAATCATGTCCTCTAATTTACTAGTGAGCCATTCGCATTCTTTTATCATTCACGACGTTCAATGGATCAGACTATATCAAATGGATGTCAAGAGTGCATTCTTAAATTGCGAGATTAAGAAATAAGTATACATGGAAAACCTCTTGACTTTGAGTGTCAGTCGAATCCCACACATGTCTTCAGACTTAACAAAGTATTATATGGATTAAAGCAAGCCCCCAAAGCTTGGTATGAACGATTAAGTCTCTTCGTTATAAAGAATGTTTCACGAGAGGTTAAGTAGACACCACGCTATTTAGGAAAAATGTCAATCAAGACTTCATCATCATTTAGATATATATTGATGACATTATCTATGGCGCTATTGATGGAAAAATTGTGCCAAGAATTCTTGATCATGATGCAAGAAGAGTCGGGATGAGCATGATGGGCGAGCTAAAGTTCTTTCTCATACTACTAATCAAGCAAGAAGACGATGCGATCTACATTCATCAAACAAAGTATATCAATGAGCTACTAATTTCAACAATTGGTATCAGAGCTTACTTTGGTAGTTTTCAAACTTTACGAAAATGGTCGGTCATAAACCAAGTTTATGCTGAGGGTGCTTCCATCAACAAACCACCACTTCTTACTAGTGATAATTATGCTTTCTGGAAAATCAGAATGCAAATCTTTATGGGGTCTGTTGATAGAGGCATTTGGGAAGCAGTGAAAATGGTTCTTTATTCCAATGAGAATTGTGGTAATGTTAAACAAGAAAAACTTTTTTCAATGGAGACAATGGAAAGTGTATTTCTTCACCGTGCCATATCCATGTTGATAGAATCGTAGGAAACCATCACAGACAAGATTTTCCCTAATTTGGGTTGCGTTCAACTTTCTCCCATTCACACAGTTCACACAAGGACATCTAAATTTCACTTCATCATCATTTTTATCGTCATTACGTTGCACAAATTGTATAAATTCCTCTACTCCTCTCTCGTACTCAACACAATGCATGATAAATTAATCTAATTTCGATCCATACGTAAATATTCTATAAAATTACAATCATACAATCATACAATTATACAATATATTCAACATACAATCAATTCAATCATACATAATAATCATATTCAACATACAAAACCCCTGAAAGCAACCGAGGCCAAAACCCCTCGCATCATAATTAAGGGGAATGTCAGTGAGGTAGAGGGTTTTTGGCCTCGGTTCTAAGAGCAACCGAGGCCAAAAACCCTGCACAAAGATTTTGTCAGTCTGCAGATAGGATTGTCACTTGGAAAGTCTTTTTTTGGCAGGTTTCCCAGACTTTATGGCTTCGGTTACCTTCATAATCGAGGCAGTATAGGCCTATGGCTCCGATTAACAAGAACCGAGGCATATACATTAACAAAAATTTAACAAATTCCACCGCGCCATATTATGCTACGGTTTCTGATCAACGAAGCATAATAAGTGTGTTAGTATCCTCTTTTTTACTAGTGAGCCATTCGCATTCTTTTATCATCATGACGTTCAATGGGATCAGACTATATTAAATGGATGTCAAGAGTGCATTCTTAAATTGCGAGATAAGAAATAAGTATACATGGAACAACCTCTTGACTTTGAGTGTCAGTCGAATCCCACACATGTCTTCAGACTTAACAAAGTATTATATGGATTAAAGCAAGCCCCCAAAGCTTGGTATGAACGATTAAGTCTCTTCGTTATAAAGAATGGTTTCACTAGAGGTTAAGTAGACACCACGCTATTTAGGAAAAATGTCAATCAAGACTTCATCATCATTTAGTTATATGTTGATGACATTATCTATGGCGCTATTGATGGAAATTGTGCCAAGAATTCTTGATCATGATGCAAGAAGAGTTCGGGATGAGCATGATGGGCGAGCTAAAGTTCTTTCTCAGACTACTAATCAAGCAAGAAGACGATGCGATCTACATTCATCAAACAAAGTATATCAAGGAGCTACTAATTTCAACAATTGGTATCAGAGCTTACTTTGATAGTTTTTCAAACTTTACGAAAATGGTCGGTCATAATCAAGTTTATGCTGAGGGTGCTTCCATCAACAAACCACCACTTCTTACTAGTGATAATTATGCTTTCTGGAAAATCAGAATGCAAATCTTTATGAGGTCTGGTTGATAGAGGCATTTGGGAAGCAGCTGAAAATGGTTCTTTTATTCCAATGAGAATTGTTGATAATGTTGAACAAGAAAAACCTTTTTTCAATTGGACTGCTAAAGGAAATAGAAGAACTCAATTGATATTAAAGCTCGTAATATAATATCTTCTATTTAAATCTTAAAGTGTTTTAAAACTACATTTTCCCACTATGATAAAAAGTTTTAAAATTTACCAGTGTTTGTAAACCCGTGACATCCCAAAATTTGGGGCGTTATAAGCGCAGACTTTCTGAGCAATGAGAACGACATCGTAGTGACTGATGCTCAAGCCATAACTTAGTTTCTTGAGTCGACCGATTATTTAATCGAAGTGCACCGCTTCTTGCTGTTTGTCCCTCTTTACGATGTACATTTTTACAAACACTTACTGGAAATAGTGGTTTTGTGATGTTGGGTTTGGCACGAGTAGGAGAAGGTACCTTGACTTTAATATATAGGGGAGGGAAGGGGGCTTTGGAGAAAGTGGTTGGGGTTGGGTTGAGTCCATTGTAGAGGGAGAGAAAGAGAATGCGAAAGAAAAGGTTTTAGAGGGGAACGAAGATGAGTCGAGAGGATGCTTCAAAGAAACCCTTCGAGAAAAAAATAGAAATTGAGAGAGCTTTTATGACAGGTGATTTAATATTTGTCATAATATATTTGAATTTTATTACGAAAATGTCACCACGTCCAACTTATTATTAGAGATGTTGAATTAACAATCATAGTAAAGATCTATTATGATAGATCATCCTAAACCTATCATAATACGTTTTGAACATAATTTCAATTTTGTCATCGTATCTACCTATTATGAACGTAATAACTTACTTTTATTACAAAAATATCACCTGTCAATTTATTATGACAAGTGGATTTCACCTGTCATAATAAGTGATTATAGAATCTTTTTTTTTTCACTAGTGATTGTAAATATACTAAAAGTTAAGTCAACTTCATTCAATTCAAGTGTCAAAACCATGTATACAATCAAGTTAAATAAACATTTATCAAAAAACTATTTATTTATAGCTTTTTTAGGCCTATAGATATCGAGTGTATATCAAAAATAAATATTATCGATTGATTATGTTATATCATATATCAAATATTATCATAAATCTTGTAAATATTATATTTTCTTTATTTTAGAGTGGTTAAAATATCACATTGATCTCATACTATCCTAAACTATTATATCTATTTTAGACTTGCTAATACTTAAACATTGAAAAATAAAAGAAATTTAAATTGAAATATAAGTGCATTTGTAAGATGAATCTTTTATTTTTCATTTATATGGTTATGAAAAAAAAAGTAGCAAGTTTTAAAATACTATTTTATTTGATTTTGTTTTGAAATACTTAAGTGTAAAACATGCTCTTTTAAGCTTTATTGTAAGTGTTTTTTTAATACAATTGATGTAAACAGGGTGACTAAATAGATGTATATACTTTGTCTGATAAGTTTTGTCCAAACAAATACAAGTTGATACAACCCAAATTGTAATGGGATGACGAATAAAAAAATACTTTTTTAAAAATACAGTTGAGATTAAATTTTGGATCCAAATAATAAGTGATGTGTAAAAAGGTGTTAGCGTTCTATAATGCTTCTAATATCTATTCAATATAGATGTAATGTGTTCAAAGAAACTTATCTTATAAGAAAATGTCCGTACAAATGAATAAAAATAGTTTATTTAGAAAAAAAGTGTTGATTTTTAGTTTTGAAAACTTTTTATATTTTATGGTATTTTAATTTTTTTAAATAGATGTGAGGGCAACAATCATACAAACACCACAAAAATAAGCACAGAAAAAGACTTTTTAATTTTAAAATATTCATATTTTTAATAGTTTTTTATTAAAAGAAGCGCATAACTTTAAAAAGTAGGAAAAAATATATAAAGAGGGGTGTAAGTGTGTGAGATTTAATAACAAAAAATAAAATATAAATTAAATAAAAAAGTGTGGAATGTGTGGGTAATGTAATGAGCGTGGAAAAAGTAAAATATAAAAAAGAGAATGAGGGTGAAAACATTAAAAGCGCATGGTGCAAAGAGTCATTCCAAAACAAAATAAAAGAGATGAGGTGTGCACAATGTGATACGTGGTGCAGAAAGTAAAACTTGCCTAGTCCTAAAAATAGTGTGTATGAGTAATGAACATTCGGGCACAACAAACATATGGGGGTGCGAATAGAAAAGCTTAAAATAAAAAGGATGGGTGTCGAAAAGTAAAATATCGGGGTGCAAAGAGCAAGGGTGGCCACACCTCCACCTTCTTCTCCATCTTCGACTAAATTCCCTCTCGTTCCTGTTTTTCAGGTTCTTTTCTGTTGTGTCTGTTGCTTCTGCATGGGTATTATATATAACCCTTTTCTTCACCTTTTGTAATAACAAGTTAGAGGTTTTCTCACTGTGTCACTGTTCATTTACATTCTTTTTCTTTCTTCGCAAAAGAAAAGGATTCAAATAAAATTACCAATTTTTGCTTTTTTTCATACCGAGTAGCTTTCTAAACTCCTGAAACCCTACCATGGACAATAGTTTCATAAAAATCTCGTGCTTTGCTTTCTATATGTTTGGACTCCACACTCCCATCTTTCATATTGTCGTTGAAGTAAAAACGAACAATTATTTCTGTCGTGGTTGACCAGGTTCTTGGCAGCTGGAATGTCAACTTGTTATCAACTCAAATTAATTAAAATATTTTTTTATATGTCTGAATTATTATTTAGGACATGTTTGTGTTGATGATGTGTTGTAAAAAGGTAGAATACTGTAAATAAAGTGGGATGGGTTAAGTGTTATGAAAAAAATATTAGTAAAATGATTAAATAATTTGAATGAGTAAGAAGAAAAATGTGGTATTTGGAGGGGACAAGAGAGGATAATTAGAAAGCAGATAGTAGTAGGGTTGGGTGGTGCAGAAGATTGAGAGGTGCAGACAAAGAGGGGTTAAGTTTTAGGAAGAGGACAAAGGAAAGGAAGCGATTGTGTGACCATCGTACCAGAGCATACCTGCCATCAATCAGCAGCTGTGACAGCCAAGCCAAGCCACCATCTCCTCTGCACTCACTCTTACCTCTATTCACACTCCACCTTAGGTCAAATCATTGCGTTTAACTAATCTCAAAAACATTATTTGGAACAGGCATTTATGACGGGGAGGCAGGTGAATGAATGAAGGCGGCTTCCAAGGACAGTAGAAATCATAAGCAAATGTGGAAGCAAAAAGAAAAAGAATAATAAATAGGTAGGCACAGGATGCAAGGTAGACGTAGAGATAGGTAGAGGCATAGCATTTGTACCAGATGATGAACCATACCCTCTACATACCTATTCTATCTAATCTCATTATCATAATCATATCGTATCCTTCCTGCTCCCAAGATTTCCTTCTTACTAATTTCCAATTTTTTCAAAGTTAAAATATTAAGTGAATGGATACACGACGAGAGGAAACTTCTCTTTTTTGATAAATCAATTATAATTTTATATTATTTTTACAATTAGATATTTTTGATAATTTTTAATTTCTTTCAATTAAATAATTTTTTATTTGTAATATTAATCAAATTTTAAACTAATTTTTATAATTTTTTTTCAAATTTACTTTTAATTACCTCTAAATATTTTAAAAAAAACAAAAATCAATTTACTCTCAAATTTCTTCATATTCATTCACTCTCAAATTCTTTCAAATTCATTCATTGTCGAATTTATTCAAATTTATTCACTCAGTTCCCTCCAAACCCTTAAAGACGGTTTGATATTTTTTTTCAAAAAAAATATGAAAATAGGTTATAAGTAAATTTAAAATAGGTTATAAAATAAATTTAAATAAAAACTTGTGAATAATTTAACTTGACACATACAATTACCTATTAAAACAACTTGGCATCACTCCAAAAATCCAGTATATGAAACTACTCTGTTACACCAAAAACTAGCTTGTCAGCACCCGTTAACAACTCAGTATTACCCAAAATGCACTACAATATGTTAGTGCTCTTAGTTTTTATGCGGAACATTGAGGGAATTTTCAGAGAAAAAGAGAGGGTTTTCAGGTTTTGTCACGCCAAGATCTAGAAGTTGAAAGAGTTAGAATTTGAGTACGAATAAAGGTTTGCTTGGAGTAGAGGTAAGGGGGGACTAGCCTTCAATGTCTATGATTAAGTGATCATGTGTAAGTGCATGTTCATTCTATTTTGTGTGCTATTTTATTTGTTTTAATATATATTTGTAGGATTGTTTAATAATGTGTAGATTCTTGTTCATTATATTTTTTGGTGATTTTGTAGACCATGGTGTGGCGTGTCATACATGTTATTTCCTTAAGCCAAATATTATTGTGTTTTGATGAGTTATGATTGTCCTTGTATTCGTAATTTATTATGAGTAATTTTAGGGTTTAACCTCAACTATAATAGGAAAATATATTATCATTAACACAGAGACTATTGTAGCAACAATTAACTATCCTAAGATTGAAAATTGCTACTCTAATGACTAGGATGATGCTTATGATTTTGAATGAATTATTGAACGTATTATGTATGATGACAACTTCAAAAGGAAATACACTGATAATAAGATCATCTACAGAGAACTGTGCACACACGCAAAAGTTGTTCATCACATTTTCTCAAGAACATTCTTGCATAGCGACACCAACAACTACATCATCGATTTAAAAAAGTAAACCATTTACCATATTATGACTAGATCACCTTTTAATTTGCCTCATCTCATCTTCATTCATCTCACTATATCAATAGAAAATCTAAGGGAAAATGTGAAGCAACGAGAGTCATGCGAAAGCAATGGATTATTGAAAAATCATTCCCCATAACTCTCAACAAGGAGCAACCTCTAACAAAACCCTCATACTTCTAAACCGACCACCAGCTCACCGTCTAGATAAGTTCCACCTTCTTTTCCTACTAATTTGACCGCTTAGGCAATAATTACCCATGTTCAGCAATCGATTGCTGAAAACAACGCACAACAGCAAGTTGTGATTGATGCCTTACTTTTTAACAAATAAGGATGAACAGGAAGCCAACTTCTAGACTCTCCTCAACAGTACAGTTTGACCTTGTTCCCAAATCCGACAAACCACCATCATGCTTCGGGAAATAATCCTAAACGCTAAACTACAATTTGAAGTTTGATAATTATCACAAACACTTTGAACCCTATTTAGTATTATTTAATTATTTTATATATGTCTTCCATGTTGATGAATATCATAACGATTATAGTTTACAAAAATTCATGGATAGTTCACCAGTTTGTCTAGTTAATAATCATTTGTATTGACTACCTTGTAAATAATCTAAGTAACATTCCATAGATAACTTAAGCATAAATAAACAAACAAAGTCAGGCAACTAGAAAAACAGGGGAAGTCGATCACCAACTAATCAAGATAGAATACTTCATTTATACATACATACTCTAATATATTCCTAAAATATACTTGATTTCTCTAAAAGTTAAGTAATTTCAAATGAAGTACATTGCCAATTATTCTGATACATAAAGAGGAATCAATCTGACCACATAAACATTGCCAAATTGAAGAAATATTTACATACATCGTTAAAGCACTTTTTGTAAAAACCATTTGTAGTAGGCTTTTACTTTCACTTGTAAACCATTAAGAGTCTTGTAACTTGCTTTTTAGTATGTTTTACTTTCAGCAACAATCGATTATCATAAGTGAAATTAAAAAAAGACTTCAATTTGGTAATGATCGATTATCACTGAAGATAATTGATTATCACCGAAAGCTATAATTGTCCAGGGTTTAACAATAATCGATTATCACTAAGGTTAATCAATTATCACTATTTTCAAAACCTTATAACGACAAAAAATAATTGATTATCACTTTTGGTAATTGATTATACTGGCAGTTGGAAGTTCCTTTTCAGTTTCTAACCCCTAGCCTATAAATAGATTTCACCATAACCTTGAGAATGTAACCTAAACTATTACAGAGTACATAATTGGTTCTGAGGAAGCTCTAAGTGTTTAAGTCTTGCTTGATCTAATGCTTGAAGAAGGAAAAGCTTATCTAAGTGTGTTTAAGGTGGAAGTGGTTCTCTACCAAGTTGTTCTTCTTTCCATCATGTGTCGAAGGAAGGTGTTGTTGTCATCTCTTATCGGTTAAGAGAGGTGTTTTCTACTTCACTTTGTTCATTACTTATATTGTATTGTTAAACTAATTTTAGTGAAAGATTACTCACTTATTTTGAAGTGATTAACAATTGGATGTAAAATCTTTTGATTCGAACCAATATAAAAATTATCTATGTGATTTTCTCTATCCTTTCTTCTCTTTACTTTACTTTGTTCAAAGAAAAATTGTTAAAAGGGAAAACAAAAATTTTAATAGAACCAATTCACCCCTCCCTTCTTGATTTTGTGTCCGAACATGTTTTTAAACATTCCATTGGGCGATACCAATTCCTACAATTGGTATCAGAGCTTGCTTTGATATTCTTTCAAATTTTTTGAAAATGGCTTGACATAACCAAGTGTATGCTGAGGGTGCTTCCATCAACAGACCTCATTTTTTTACTCGTGACAACTATGCATTCTAGGAAGTCATAATACAAATCTTCATGGGGTCTGTTGACAAAAGCATCCGGGAAGCAGTGGAAAATGGTCCTATAATTCCCACTAGAATTTTTTATGGCGTTGAGCGAAAAAATCCTTATTTGTCATGGACTACTGAAGAAAATAGGGGCAAGCTCAATTTGATATAAAAGCTCGAAAAATAATTTCATTTGTTGTTGTATGAGATGAATTTTACAAGATCTCATTATGTAAGACAACTTAGAAAATGTGGGAGGTTCTTCGAGTAACACATGAAGGGACTGACGATGTTAAGTGTGCAAGGAAGAACACATTGATACAAGGATATGAAATGTTCAGAATACAACTTGGAGAAATGATAACGAATGTGCAAAAACACTTCACCCACATTGTTGATCATCTCACTAGCTTAAGTAAAGAATACTCACAACCAAGAATGGTGAAGAATTTTGCACAACCAGGAGTTGGTGAAACTCGTTTCTAATCAAAGTAATAGGGGTTACTTTGAGTGACTAGGTAATAACAGTAGTTGTGAGAATACTCACTTGTAATCTTGTTGAAGATTATAATGGAACCCCTAGCATTATAGTATTAAGGCATACAACCCAGTACACCATAAAGGTATCTTGGAAATAGTCCATGCAACCCGACAAATCTCTAAGAATCATGGTAGGAAGCTACCCAACCTAGGGACATGCAAGTATACCTCGGTATATCCCTATAAGCTTCATGGTAACAATTAAATTAACATGCACTAGTGCAAAAATAGCGTATAACGTAACACGTTCAACGTCCAACCACTCAATAGTCAACGTTAAAAATGATCGGTGACATTTTTGTAAATAAATGCAATTGTAGAACGTCGAAGCCTCATTTAATTCGACGTTCTATGATGGTAATTATTTAATCAACGCGTCATTTTCTCTCTTCTTTCTTTTAAACCACCAATACTACGTCTCCTGTAGGGGTTAAGTCACCCTTTTTAATTTTTTTTCTTTTTTCTTTTAAACAACAAATAATACGTGGAATTCTATAAGGGCTTTGACATATTATTTGTCAGCCATAAGCCAAAAAGTAACCCCTTTTTAAATCTTTTTTTCTTTTTTCTTTTAAACCACATATAATACGTCGAATTTTGTAGGAGCTTCGTCGTATTATTTGTCAACCAAAATTTTCCCCTTTTTTAATTTGAGCGGGAGATTAACAATTCATTCATTTTATCTTAGCGCGCGAGACCCTCTTCTCTTCTCAAACTTTTCTTGAACGAAGTTTGACGACCATCACATGTAATCTTTCTTTCATTTGATACAAATGCATGTTAATTAACTACTTTACGTATAATTTTCGTTTGTTTTGACTGATTATTTTTGTGTTCTTGTCCTTCATAGGCGCATTTTGCTTTCTCTCTCACTGGTGGAAACACTTTATTCCAACGAACCCACCTGTCGCAACCGGAATCGCGACGGGACGACGATCCAAAAAGAAATCGGGTTTCGAAAAGAGATTTGGAGTCGCCACCATAGTTTATTTTGGGAAACTACGGAAAAAACCATAAAACGATAAAGCACGGTCCACGAAAACCAGATTCTGGGTTCGGGAGTCGATTACGCGTGGGGAAGGTGTTGAAGCTACTGTTTTGGTGATTGGATCAGCCGAATTGAAATTGTAGAATTTATGGCGGCTTGGCTATCTCTGGTTTTGTGACTTTCTCCTTGCAGGTTTGGATGGAGCAAAAGAGAAGGAAACCACTTATGTGATAATGGCAGGAAGGCAACAATGGGATTATGAAGGAGAGGATGCGTCGTGTAGTAGCTACTGAGGTATAATTGCAGGGAGTATAGTAAGGGGAAATGTGGGATTTGAGGATGATACAAAGCAGATCAGAGAAGAAACGTACATAATCCGTGAATGGGTGAATGGGTAGGTTCGGATCAAGTATAAGAAATTGTTTTGATCATTGTTTTGTTGTTGTTTTTTAATGCAGGGGAACTGTGAATAGGTGTATCAAGAAGGATGAAAATGGAGATGGCGATGATTTTGGCGGCAAAGATGGAATAGGAATCAAGGAATGAATCAAGCATGTTTCAGATTAAAGTGGAAGTGTGCTTATGCGTTGGACCAGAGAAAGGAAAACATTCACACCATAATATCATACTCAAACAGAGCAAAATCAAGCATAAAATGACATACTATGCCACCAGCTTATATGGACAGGGTGTGAGCGAGGTGTGCTTATCCCAGTATATATGACAATATGAACCAGTGAAGGAGTTCCTTACCTCTTGAAGATCCGATTGCTACTACCAACCTTGCGCCTCCAATGAATCTCTCCTTTCCCTTTTGACTGGCTTCTTCTTCCCTTTCCTTGTTGAATGGTGTCTCTTGTTTCTCTTTGCAGGTGCCAATGTCTCCTTCTCGGCAATGGATGATGATCCAGTGAAGATGAAGGTCCCCTGGAGCTCTCACTAGGAATTAATGATCCTTTTTTCTCAAGGCTCTCTCCCCTTTCTCTCCGCTTTTCTGTGCTTTTTGCAATTCTCTCTGTCTTTGTCTTTTGTGCCATTCTCTGTACCAAAATCGTACACCCAAATCGCGCCTCTGCCATCACTCGCTCTCTGCAGAAAACCGTTTCTGCCTCTCCCCCTCCAGCACATACCCTGTTCTTTTTTCTTGTCCCCCAAACCCAAAACATTCTCTCTTTTCTCGTATCTTTTGCTAAAGACAAAACGTCCCCTTTTCCTAATTCTTTTTTTTTTTTTTTTTTTTTTTTTTTTTTTTTTTATCATATTATATTAAGCAAAATAAGTTTAAAAAAAATAAGATAAAATAACAATAGAAAATAAAATAATAAAAATGTAAGAAAAAAAATATATACATGTATATGGAGAAAAATAAGATAATATATGTAAATAATAATAATAAAAATAAGAAAAGAAATAAATAAATAAATAACAATAAATAAATAAAAGATAAAAACGAAAATATGAAATAGAAATAAAATAAGTAAATAGTATAATAGACTACAGTAAAGTCCAAAAGGTTAATCCGGACGAAATTTGTTATTGACAGCTGCCCCTCTTTACTTAAATTTTACTAGATAATATGACAAAGTGATGTTTTCATATTATATTGTAAAAGATAAGTAAAGATAGAAATACTAATTTCGTCTGGATTTCAAAGGAGGCGAAATGAAGGAAGCGTAAAAAAACTTATCCGAGTAGATACGATAATTGAATTCAAAGAAAAGTGTCTTGATGCAACACAGAGGGTTCGACCCTTGCCGAGCAGAGGGCCTAAAATCACAGAAAAACTAGAGGCGCCAGACAAGACTGGGCTTAAAACGTCAAACCAAAACCGTGCTTGAGGGGAACGAGGTGTACAAACCTCGTGGAGGGTGTACAAACCCTGAATGAATGATGTGAGGTGTACTAACCTCGTGGAGGGTGTACAAACCCTGAACAAATGATGTGAGGTGTACTAACCTCGTGGAGGGTGTACAAACCCTGTGGATGAATGATATGAGGTGTACTAACCTCTTGGAGGGTGTACAAACCCTGTGGATGACTGTGTGTGAGGTGTACTAACCTCTTGGAGGGTGTACAAACCCTGTGGATGAATGATGTGAGGTGTACTAACCTCGTGGAGGGTGTACAAACCCTATGGATGAATGCTATGAGGTGTACTAACCTCGTGGAGGGTGTACAAACCCTGAACAAATGATGTGAGGTGTACTAACCTCTTGGAGGGTGTACAAACCCTGTGGATGAATGAAATGAGGATCAATAGGCTCGACGAGTGCCTTGAGGTGAGCTATCGTAGAAACAACTCTGGGATTCAGATTTTTTTTGAAGAAACATTGGTAAATACTGAGCAAAACATTAGAGAGATTTAGATATAAAGGTCTGCTAACCTTTTTCACCACTTCATTTTCCCTTTACGGATTTTTGAACAATTTTCTTTGCTTTCTATGAAATGATGTTATGTTATGATGGTGCATGAATGCATATGAGCCAGTGGTTTCGTTCCCTTCTTTTGCTCTCGCTTTCTCTTTCTTGCACCTTTTTCTTCTTTTTTTTTTTTTTTTTTTTTTTTTTTTTTTGTGAAAATTCTATGCTTGGAATCCGTTGTCAATGTTGACGTCAAACGCGATGTACGTTCGAAATGCATTCAGTCAAAATAATGGCAAGGAGCAGTGGGTTCTTTGATGCAAGGAAGCGAACGTAACTAGGGGTTCAAATTCCCTCTAGCACTAGCTTGAACCTGAAAAGGGTGCGGGAGATGAGTACGAAAGGCAGATGGTTGAATGACTACCTGTGGGTAAGGTTAGCATTTGAATTTTTCTTACTTTGGGAGGTGTTATTAGTATCTACACACGCATGACCCGCAAGGGCTGCCCCAACTTTGTTGCGTATAGTAAACTCGATTTGGAGAATTGAAAGGTTCAGGTAGGAAGGATTGCCCCAATTTGGCGATTCTTGATTGACGGGGAGACTTCACATTTTTTGTCTTTTTTTTCTTTTTTTTTGTTTCATTTTCTTTCCCTTTTTTTTTTTTGTTCTTTTGAGTGATTGTGTCATTCACCACATCGTTTCGTTTCAGGGTTAAAATCGTGAGAAAGATTAGGACAAACAGTCTTCAGTCAGCGTGGACTTTTATTGGCTTGTACCGTGGCCAAAGGTCAAAGGGTTTTGAAAGAAATGGATAATGAAGGCTCAAATAAGTGTTTGGCGGTTAAATTGTTTCAACAAGAATCATTTGCAAGGTATCGAGTCAACTATCCTTAAAGATCTGAAACTTCGGGCATCCTTTTATTTTCATTGCTGTTTTTTTTTCTTTCCTCCCCTTTTGGGTCGCTTGCTTCGTGGTCTCTGTTGTGTACTTCTTCGAGACTTTATATATTTTTTATTTCTTTTTTCCTTCTTTTTTTTTTTAGAAATCCCCTCCTTGATTTCGGATGCCCTTGATGTACCCTTTAGGTTGACATCGATGTGCTAATGATTCTTGTCGGGGGTGATGAAAACAAATATAATTTATGGCTCAAAGGGGTGCAATTGGATAAACTTCTTTTAACGTTTGGATAAAGAAAAAATGGCCACACGTCACTCTGAATCTTTGCTTACCTTACTTTCTCGCGACCTTAGCCCTGGAATAAAACTCGGTAGTGGTTGACACATTGACTTCATTGTTTTTTTCTTTCTTTTTTTTTTATTATTATTTTTTTATCTCTTTTTTTTTTTTTTTTTTATCTCCCAATCAACAGATCGTTGGGGATGTGTACCATGATGAACACTGCCCCAGTATTGTATTCATGACAACCCTTTGTTCTAATGGGAAATGAAAAGGTTGAGGGTTCAAGTAGTATGAATGCAGATGCTCTAGCCGGAAAAGAACGATGGTTACCCCCGAAACCTTGCATCAGGAAAAGACCCAACTTTGGTATTTTCAAAATTTATTTTGCTTTTGCTTTTCGAAAACACTACGCCCTTGACAACCTCATTGACAACGAATTCAACATGTGTCTTTTCTTTTGCTTTCTTTTTTTTCATTTTTATTTCTATTATATTTTTTTTTAATTTTTACGACACCCACCAGGACCGAGCTAAGCCGAATGAATACCCGTGATGCTTTTATTGACATTCGTTCGATTATTTTCGTTTTTATTTACCTAAACAGCTCAACGCGACATGCAATAACTTCAGAAAGTATGAACAAAAATTTAATATGCGGTATTTATTGAATGAAAAACACAGATTACAACAATTTGAAAGGCAATGTTAATATTCGCTAACGGCAACCCTTATCACGGAATCATCATACATAGAACTTTTTGACCGCATCAGAATTAACCGGTAACGGTAATTCCTCCCCATCCATCCTTGTGAGAATCAGTGCCCCACCAGAGAATGCTTTCTTCACCACAAACGGCCCTTCATAGTTCGGGGTCCACTTGCCTCTATGATCTTTTTGGATGGGTAAAATCCTCTTCAACACCAGTTCGCCTTCATGAAACTCTCTTGGGTGCACCCTCTTGTCAAACGCTTTTTTCATTCTCCTTTGATACAGCTGTCCATGACACACTGCTGTTAACCTTTTCTCTTCGATAAGGTTGAGTTGGTCGAATCGGGTTTGAACCCACTCAGCTTCCTCTAACTTAGTTTCCATTAACACGCGTAAGGAGGGAATTTCGACCTCAAATGGAAGTACCGCTTCCATCCCATACACTAGCGAGAACGGCGTGGCCCCAGTTGATGTTCGTACTGATGTGCGGTATCCGTGCAGAGCGAAAGGAAGCATTTCGTGCCAGTCCTTGTAGGTGACCACCATCTTCTGCACAATCTTCTTGATGTTCTTGTTAGCAGCCTCTACTGCCCCATTCATCTTTGGACGATAAGGAGAGGAATTATGGTGGTGAATTTTGAATTCCTCACATAACTCCGCCATCATCTGATTGTTCAGGTTGGTAGCGTTATCAGTGATGATCTTGTTAGGTAGCCCATACCTACAGATCAACTCCTTCCTTATGAATCTAACCACAACCTTTCTAGTCACGTTGGCATACGAAGCAGCCTCAACCCACTTGGTGAAATAGTCGATTGCGACTAGTATGAAGCGATGTCCATTTGACGCTTTTGGTTCTATAGCTCCGATGACATCTATTCCCCACATCGAAAATGGCCATGGTGCAGACAATACGTTCAGAGTAGTGGGTGGCACATTGATATTATCTGCATATATCTGACATTTCTCACACTTTCTCACGTGTATGCAACAATCGTTTTCCATGGTCAACCAGAAGTAACCAGCTCTTAAGATCTTCCTAGCCATCGAATGTCCATTCATGTGTGTACCAAACGTACCTTCGTGCACTTCTTTCAATATCAACTCGGCTTCCTTTGCATCCACACATCTGAGGAGGACCATGTCATGGTTTCTCTTGTATAAAACATCCCCACTTAAGATGAAACTGCCGGCCAACCTTCTTAGTGCTCTTTTATCGTTTTCAGACGCATCCTCAGGGTATTCTCGGGTTTTAAGATAACGCTTGATATCAAAGTACCAAGGCTTACCGTCTAACTCCTCCTCGATGAAGTGGCAATATGCGGGCTCTGCATGGCTTTTCATTTTGATTTTTGGTAATTCTGCATCTTGATCAACCTCAAACATTGACGACAAGGTGGCCAGTGAGTCTGCTAATTGATTATCTTCTCGAGGTATATGGTTAAATGTGATGGAATCGAAATACTCCATTAATCCCCTGATGTAAGCTTGGTAGGGAATTAATTTTGTATCCCTAGTTTCCCATTCTCCTTTCAGTTGATGGATGACCAAAGCCGAATCTCCATACACATCCAGAATTTTTGCCTTAGACTCAATTGCTGCTCGAATACCCATAGCACAGGCTTCATATTCAGCGATGTTATTTGTGCAGCTAAAACACAACCTTGCCGTCATTGGTATATACTGACGCTCTGGGGAGATAAGCACTGCCCCTATTCCATGTCCCATCACATTCGAGGCTCCGTCGAATAACACCGTCCACGCTTTTTCGTTTCGGTCTTCTTTGTTCTCTTCGAATAGAGCCATGATATCCTCATCAGGAAATTCAGGTTGCATTGGTTGATAATCACAAAGGGGTTGATGAGCCAGGTATTCTGCTAGTGCGCTACCCTTGACAGATTTTTGAGTGACATATACGATGTCATACTCTGACAATAGCATCTGCCATCGAGCTATCCTTCCAGTAAGAGCAGGCTTTTCAAAAATATACTTGATAGGATCCATCTTGGATATCAACCATGTGGAATGACTCAACATGTATTGCCTTAAACGATGAGCGGCCCACGCCAATGCGCAGCAAGTCCGCTCTAACGATGAATATCGTTGTTCGCAGTCTGTGAACTTCTTGCTCAAGTAATATATAGCGTGCTCTCTTTTGCCATCCTCATCATGCTGACCCAACACACAACCCATTGACTCGTCCAATACAGTCAAATACAAAATGAGTGGCCTTCCTGGTTCTGGTGGACGTAATACAGGAGGGTTTTGTAAGTATTGTTTGACTCTCTCAAAAGCGGCCTGACAATCCTCATTCCACACCACAGCCTGATTCTTTCGTAACAACTTGAACAGTGGTTCACAAGTAGCAGTTAAGTGGGAGATGAATCTAGCAATGTAATTCAATCTACCCAAAAACCCTCGAACTTCTTTTTCCGTTTTAGGCGCAGGCATTTCCATTATCGCTCGCACTTTGTCTGGATCCACCTCTATCCCCCTCTGGCTGACAATAAAGCCCAACAATTTCCCGGATTTCACTCCAAATGTACATTTGGCGGGATTCAGCCTAAGCTTATACTTCCTCAATCTCTCGAATAACTTTCTCAAGTTGAGGACGTGTTCTTCTTCTGATTCGGACTTCGCGATCATGTCGTCCACATAAACTTCAATCTCCTTGTGCATCATATCATGGAAAAGTGCCACCATCGCCCTTTGATATGTTGCCCCAGCATTCTTGAGTCCAAAAGACATCACTTTATAACAGAATGTGCCCCACAATGTAATAAAAGTCGTCTTTTCCATATCTTCTGGCGCCATCTTGATCTGGTTATACCCCGAAAAACCATCCATGAACGAAAACAGTGAATACTTGGCTGTATTATCAACCAGGGTGTCGATGTGTGGTAATGGGAAATTGTCCTTTGGGCTTGCGCGGTTCAAATCTCGATAATCGACACACATCCGAACTTTACCATCCTTCTTAGGCACCGGTACAATGTTTGCTACCCATTCTGGGTATCTCGCCACAGCTAGAAACCCTGCATCGAATTGCTTCTGTACCTCCTCCTTGATCTTCAAGGACATTTCCGGTTTCATCCTTCTTAGCTTTTGCTTTACCGGTGGGCATTCCGGCTTGAGCGGGAGCTTGTGTTGTACAATATCTGTATCGAGGCCTGGCATGTCATTGTAAGACCAAGCAAACACATCCCTGAACTCCCTCAATAAGTCACACAATTTTTCTTTCACTTCTGCTTTCATGGCTGTACCGATCTTCACCTCCTTTACCTCATCCCCATTCCCTAAATTGAGTACTTCAACATCTTCCTGGTGAGGTTTCATCTCCTTACACTCTTGTTCCACTAGTCTCAACAGTTCAGGAGGGGGTTCCGGGTCATCATCACAATCATCTTCCGTATTATTGACGGGGCGCCCAAAATCAGGAATATCAACATAATTACTTTCAAAACATTCATTGTCATATCTGCATTATTTGAGTTTATGAAAAGGAAATAAATAAACGAAGAACGACGAGGAATGCAAAATGATGATAAAACACAAACAAACACACTTTGATTATCGCGCTGAGCATAACAAACTAAAAACGTCAACCCGTAAGTCATGAATCCTAAAGCCCCGGGTAAAGCTATAGGATTAATTAAAGTTATTACATCTTATTCAAATTAAGCATCACGGGCAAATCCAGCATCTCCCAGTTGTCGAGTCGTGCATCCGGGGAGCAGGCCCACACGAAACTGGAACCTTCCGATCCATCTTCATCTCCCACAGCTGCTATGTGGCCAGTGTTAACCCAACCAGCACTGCGAAAGCTCTCCTTGAGGTCACAGATACGAATCCTTCCCACTTTGGGCTCCCGTCTTTCCATCCGAGCCAGACTGCGCTCCCTCCTTTCTTCTATCAGCCTTCTCCTATCCTCCTTGGTGGGCTTGTATCCCAGGCCATACCTATTCTTGTTCTCGACGACCTCCAGAGGGAATGCTCGCCCCTGTCCATACCTACCCAAACCTTTCCCATGCATGTAACCTTCTTTTAACATGACTTTGGCCATCATGATAGAAGCACGCGACAAATGTGGACTGATCGCGAATGGCTCCACGTAGGTGTTTCCCACGATCTCCAGAGATTGGAAAGTTGCCTCGAGAGCTTCCTCGGCTACTTCAATATAACGGGAGGATGATGGTCCGCTCACAAGGAGGTCCTCCTCTCCTGATACTATCACCAGCTTATCTCCCATAACATATTTCAGCTTTTGGTGTAGTGTGGAAGGCACAACTCCTGCAGAATGGATCCACGGGCGACCCAACAAACAGCTATAAGCCGGGAGGATGTCCATGACTTGGAATGTCACTTGAAAGACACAAGGACCGACTTGAACGGGCAATTCAATTTCTCCCATCACTACCCTTTTACTGCCGTCAAATGCCCTCACAATCATAGAGCTCGGCTTCATATGCATTCCATCACAGGGGAGCTTCTCCAATGTCGATTTTGGCATGACGTTCAGAGAGGAGCCATTGTCCACCAAGACACGCGCTATAACGTGATCTAAACATTTCACAGAGACATGAAGGGCTTTGTTATGACCTCTCCCCTCAGTGGGTATCTCCTCATCAGTGAAGGTGAGGTAATTATTAGCAACGATGTTGCCAACAATGCCCTCGAACTTGTTCAGAGAAATACCTTGTTCTACATGAGCCTCACTGAGTATCTTCATCAACAACTTTCGGTGCGAGGCAGAGTGCATGAGTAATTCTAGCAAGGAGATCCGGGCAGGCATGCGATTCAACTGTTCCACCACTTTGTACTCACTCTGTTGTATGAACTTTAGGAATTCACCAACTTCTTCTTCAGATATTTCCCTCTTCTCCTCTGTGTCGGGGGTCTCCTCGGCCTCCACGTTCTTCCCCCTCAAGAACTCCTTTGCTTTTGCAGCCATTGTTGCTTCCCTATCATGGGTCCTTTCTCTCGCCAATTCTGGTGGTGTAAAGATTCGACCACTTCTGGTCATTCCACCAATGCCTGATATGTTTTCCACAGTCGGATTTGCATATTCTTCCTCGTCTAATGCAGTTGCCCCATATCTCCATGGGACGGCTTTCTCGTTCTTATAAGGGAAAGGAGTTGGCACTCGGATGACCACAGACGGATTTCCTTCAGTTACCAGTGCAGGGGTGGTCCTAGTAAAATGGATCACCAAAGGTTCGGGTAGAGTCACATCAGATTCTCCACCAATTTGTGCAAATACTTCCTCCTCTCTGACCTTGCGGCACACTTGCATCAGATTTCTATCAAGTAAGTCTTGTAGAAAAATCTCGAATTCCATACATTCCTCAATAGAGTGCCCGGCCTCCGGATGGAGTGCGCACGTTATACCCAGATCATAATCGCCCTTCACTAGGCCCTTCTTCAACAAAGCTTCAAAGATAAACCTCCTAGAACTTCGGATTTCGCCCACATCTCTTATCAGATCCTGGTTTCCAACCTCGACGGCGTTCGTCGAGGAACTCCCGTGCCCGGACAATGGATTAGTATTGACGTTGGGCTGGTCCTCTTGAAACTTTAACCAACCCGAATCTATCAGAGCCTGAACTTTGTATTTGAGAGCCATACATCCTTCGGTCGAGTGGCCAACGCCTCCTGCATGATAACTACACCTGGCATTCGCGTCATAACCCCTAGGATACGGCGGCTGTACAGGCTTCATCGGACAAATGGCGACCAGACCCTTTTTGACTAGGTTAGGTAACAATTCAGTGTAGGTCATAGGGATTGGGGTGAACCTAACAAATTGATTTCCCCTTGGGTTGTTGTTGTGACCCACATTCAGATTTGGGCCCATGTTTGCGACCGGTCTTGCAGCTTCGGTTGGGATACGCTGCGGTGGATAATACGCTTGTTGTTGAGGCCTAGCTTGGTGAACAAACGTGGTGTTAGCAGCATAAGGAGGTGGGTTTAAGTATGGTCGATAATTAGGATTGGGAGCTCGTCCTCTCCACACAGGCATTACCGACGCAGCATGTACCTCCCCCTCTTTTTTCTTCCCCTGATTGAAACTGGGCTTTTTGTAGTTTGTAGCTGCAGGTGGGCCATATGCTATCTTCCCGTTTTTCAATCCAATTTCTATCCTCTCACCAATGATGATGGTGTCAGCAAAATTGACAGATACATTTCCAACCATATGCTCATAAAACGGCGGTTGGAGTGTGTTTACGAACATTGACACCATCTCCTTATCAAACAACGGCGGCTCAACTTGCGCAGCCAACTCTCTCCATCGCTGGGCGTACTCTTTGAAAGTTTCATTGTCCTTTTTTGTCATATTCTGCAGCTGCAGACGGTCCGGAGCAACATGAGTATTGTATACATATTGTTTTACGAAGGCGTCAGCTAAATCCGCCCAACAACGAATTCGGTATGGCTCCAGGTGGGTGTACCAGTTCAATGCCACCCCAGCCAAACTTTCCTGGAAAACGTGGATGAGTAGCTGCTCATCATGAGCATACGCAGCCATCTTTCTGCAGTACATGGTCACATGGCTTTTAGGGCAAGTGTTACCCCTATATTTTTCAAACTCCGGCGCCTTGAACTTAGGCGGGATTTTCAAGCCCGGAACCAAACTTAATCTGGCCGCATCTCCAAACCCGTAGCTCTCAACTCCTCAACAGCTCTCAACCTCGCCTCCAGACTTTCCAACCTACCCGTAGCTCCAACGAGGCTACCGAATCCCCCAACCACCGTGGCGTGTGGTGCAGCTTCGGCTGAAAAATCCTCCCTAGCAACCACAGGCGGTACTGGGGTCACCCGAATTCCATCAGTGGTGTTGGTCTCATTCATTCCCGTGCCCACCATGGGAGCCGACACTAAGACAGGTCCCTGAGTGCCGTTGGTGGTATTGACAGTCGCGGGAAACGAGAATGAAGCGTGCTCAGCTTCTGAGTACTCTCCTACAGGAGGAGCGTAACCCGGAGGTAAACCATACAGTGGGAAAGGAACAGATTGGCTCGCAGCGTTGAACATTGGGGATAAGGGTGAGCATTCCCCCAACATGCGTAGATGAAGACTCTCCAGCAGTCTTCATGGATTCAAGCGTCGCCAAGATCTGGCCGATCTGGTCCTTCAACTGGCCAACATCCGTTTTGAGAGACTCTTGTGACTCCTCCCAGCTTGCCATGGCTTTTGAGTTTGCCCGGGTCCGGTAGGGATGTCGTGGAAATTTGGTCGTCGTTTTTTCTCACGCGTACTGCTTTATTATTTTAATTAATTAGATGGAAATGAAACATGCTGAACAAAAGAAAAGATGATGCATGCTAGTAATAGGGGGAAATCACAAGATTGTAATGACATACTGATGGAAATTAACACAAGCAGATGCTAAACAACATCCCACACCTTTCATTTAAAGGGAAACAAGTTCATTACATTTCTTACAGGAACAAATCATAAAGATCTCAAAATACATCAATTCCTATCCCGAGTGATGAGGGATTTCATCTCGTCTATCAACCGTTTACAGTGATTAATAAAAAGCTCTATCTCTACTGGTGGGCTATAAAAGTGGGTACTCGCTTCAGCTTCCGACACCATTCTGGGATGTCTTCAATTGCCCCATTTGCCAAAGCAGCCAACTGAGAGAAGCTTTCCTTCCAATGCTTTACGGCCGTTTCTTGCTCTGCGATGTGCTCTTTCATTCGCTTTATCAAGGCCTGATGCCTTTCTTCAAATTCCATCGACCTCCATCGCTCCTCCTGCTCCTCGATGTAATCCTCCATCTGCTTTAACATGGCTCGATATTCCCCTTCAGCCTCTGCCAGCTTCCAGCGCTCCTGATTCAACTCCGCTTCAAATGATGTAGCCATTTCCTTCATTTGATGCCCCGATTCTTGTACTTGGACTTGCGCTTCCCTTAGTCTTTTTAGGGCTTCCCTTTATCCCTCTTGGCTTCTTCATAGAGTTGTTTCCACTGTCTGCCCTCTTCTAGAGCCACATTCTTCTCATTCACCCTCATGGATAACTCCTTACTTGCGGCCGCAAGATCCTGTTTTACTCGGAATGTATAATCTCTCTCTGCTTTCTGGCTTTTGACGATGTTTTCATAAGCCCGTGACTTTTCTTCGCTATCATTCCTCATATCCACAAAATCGTTGCGAGCCTTCTGTAATTCATTTTCTAACCTTGCATTCCTCACCCTCAATTTCTCCACCTCAACCTTCAACTGTTTCACCTCTTCACTTTCTGGGGCTTGGAATGTCCCTTCACTCGCCGATGGATCATTGATGGGCTTGAAAGGCAACTTGACTTCTCTTACCCTCTCCAGAATCCAGGTATGGTAACTAACCCTGCTATCCATCACTCCACTCCTCAGGTCCTTCTCTGTTCGCACCACATTTTCCCAGGCACTTCTGACTCTCCTCAACATTTCAGTACAATGTCCGTCCTCATAGTAGATGAAGAAGGCTGTGAGATAATCTGGTGAAGGCGCTCCCTTCATAGGATATCCGAACTGTCTTTGGACCAAAATAGGGTTGTAGTTAATACAATACCTAGCACCTATGAGAGGTATGTTAGGGAAGTTGCCACAATGTTGGATAGATGGTTTAGTCTCAAGCCAAGGAAGGCGCCACTTTACGTTTCCCTCTCTCAAACCGGCAAAGAAAAGAGCCCACCCATTACCTCCTTGATGCGACAGATTCTCAGGTGAACTTCTAACATCGACTACCCCCTTAAATACTCGTGCCGTCATCCACGCATATAATGCCGGCAAACAACAAAGAATCCTCTTCCCTTTTCTCTCCTGGCAAAAACTCATAGTCCCATACACATCTGCGAGGACTGCTGTTACGGGGTTTTCTGATCTCGTCTTTTTTGCCACGAAGACATCAATAGCAGTGTAATCTACAAAGTCTTCCAGCTTGGGAAACAAGACAATGCCAAACACAGTGAGGGCTAGTACATCCATGAAGGTCTCCCATTCTTCCCTATCGCCCAGGTCGTGCAAATATTGTTCAAGGTAACCTTGTGTCAGCCCTCGAATTTGATGTCTCGTTATCAACCGATTCTCCAATTCATTGGGCTGTAATTTCATTATAACAGCAAGGGTAGAAACAGAGGCATGATGCTCCAAGTGCTGATATGGCTTGGTACCCTCTAATGGCAAGCCCAGAATATGCTCAAATTCTTCTACAGTTGGTGCCAGCTGGAAGTCCTGGAAGGTAAAACATCTCAGGGGAGAATCATAATACTGAGCTAGAGCTGTAATAGCGGGCAACTGTACTTTCACCTCCATTAAACTCAATAAATTCCCATATTTCCTCCCGAAGGCTTCTCTCTGTATGGTCTTGAGTCTTCGGCCTAAATTTATCAACCCGGTCAAATTTCCAACATGTGTCCTTAGGCTAGACTTCTTTCTTAAAATGACGGAGTTGGTATGCAGTGTAGCATCAGATCTGGTGTCAACATCCATCTCGTGTGAAGTCAAGTGTATACCTGTGATTTCCCCTAAAACCAACATGTTACTAAATGATGCATGAATATGATGCATGATAATAAAACAACACGATGAATCAAATGCATGCATGGTATGAAAATGCAATAACATAATTTTCGAAAGAGAACGAACAGCGTGAGGATTACAAGAATACACGTTTCTCCCTTTGTGCCCTAATAAAGGTTCAATGGCTTGGATTCGAGGTCAAGTATATGCAATCTCACAAGGATGGTCTCCTGAACCTAGAGGTCAATGGTCACTAGAGCTATGGCTCCCTTCATAGCATCTCCACAACAGTCGAGTAATCAACTAGATGAGGAGACACAAGTGAAGAGAACAAACTCTAGCTGGAGTTCTCACGATAGCCAGACAGGAAGTACATCCCAGAATGACACCGCTACACAACTCCTCTAATTCTAAGCTACGCTCAAACCCGGGTATAGGGCCCCACTCATGATATGTCGAAAGTGTGTGTGTGAAGGGAGAATGCAATGCATACCCAAACCCTCACCTGCAAAACAACCAGAAAATATTCCCAGGCAGATATAAACATGTTTTCTACCCTAGGGTTCCATATTCAACAATTCACATGCAGTTATTCCAACTATCAGACACAGATAAAGAAAAAACAACAGGGGAAGAAAAACACAAAGAAAAATCATGTCAAATTCGCGCATCTAATTAAATGGCCTGACTCTCGAGTCCCCAGTGGAGTCGCCATCTGTCGCAACCGGAATCGCGACGGGACGACGATCCAAAAAGAAATCGGGTTTGGAAAAGAGATTTGGAGTCGCCACCATAGTTTATTTTGGGAAACTACGGAAAAAACCATAAAACGATAAAGCACGGTCCACGAAAACCAGATTCTGGGTTCGGGAGTCGATTACGCGTGGGGAAGGTGTTGAAGCTACTGTTTTGGTGATTGGATCAGCCGAATTGAAATTGTAGAATTTATGGCGGCTTGGCTATCTCTGGTTTTGTGACTTTCTCCTTGCAGGTTTGGATGGAGCAAAAGAGAAGGAAACCACTTATGTGATAATGGCAGGAAGGCAACAATGGGATTATGAAGGAGAGGATGCGTCGTGTAGTAGCTACTGAGGTATAATTGCAGGGAGTATAGTAAGGGGAAATGTGGGATTTGAGGATGATACAAAGCAGATCAGAGAAGAAACGTACATAATCCGTGAATGGGTGAATGGGTAGGTTCGGATCAAGTATAAGAAATTGTTTTGATCATTGTTTTGTTGTTGTTTTTTAATGCAGGGGAACTGTGAATAGGTGTATCAAGAAGGATGAAAATGGAGATGGCGATGATTTTGGCGGCAAAGATGGAATAGGAATCAAGGAATGAATCAAGCATGTTTCAGATTAAAGTGGAAGTGTGCTTATGCGTTGGACCAGAGAAAGGAAAACATTCACACCATAATATCATACTCAAACAGAGCAAAATCAAGCATAAAATGACATACTATGCCACCAGCTTATATGGACAGGGTGTGAGCGAGGTGTGCTTATCCCAGTATATATGACAATATGAACCAGTGAAGGAGTTCCTTACCTCTTGAAGATCCGATTGCTACTACCAACCTTGCGCCTCCAATGAATCTCTCCTTTCCCTTTTGACTGGCTTCTTCTTCCCTTTCCTTGTTGAATGGTGTCTCTTGTTTCTCTTTGCAGGTGCCAATGTCTCCTTCTCGGCAATGGATGATGATCCAGTGAAGATGAAGGTCCCCTGGAGCTCTCACTAGGAATTAATGATCCTTTTTTCTCAAGGCTCTCTCCCCTTTCTCTCCGCTTTTCTGTGCTTTTTGCAATTCTCTCTGTCTTTGTCTTTTGTGCCATTCTCTGTACCAAAATCGTACACCCAAATCGCGCCTCTGCCATCACTCGCTCTCTGCAGAAAACCGTTTCTGCCTCTCCCCCTCCAGCACATACCCTGTTCTTTTTTCTTGTCCCCCAAACCCAAAACATTCTCTCTTTTCTCGTATCTTTTGCTAAAGACAAAACGTCCCCTTTTCCTAATTCTTTTTTTTTTTTTTTTTTTTTTTTTTTTTTTATCATATTATATTAAGCAAAATAAGTTTAAAAAAAATAAGATAAAATAACAATAGAAAATAAAATAATAAAAATGTAAGAAAAAAATATATACATGTATATGGAGAAAAATAAGATAATATATGTAAATAAAACTAGGATAACACAAAAATAATAATAATAAAAATAAGAAAAGAAATAAATAAATAAATAACAATAAATAAATAAAAGATAAAAACGAAAATATGAAATAGAAATAAAATAAGTAAATAGTATAATAGACTACAGTAAAGTCCAAAAGGTTAATCCGGACGAAATTTGTTATTGACACCACCTTTTGAAGGTTAGTTTTCGTTTTGAAGAACTTACTTGTTGAACTTGTTTGTTATTGTTTTTTGTTGAACTTGTTTTTTGTTGTTATTTGGTTGAACTTGTTTGTTGTTGTTGTTGTTTGATTGAACTTGTTTGTTGTTTATTATTGTTGTTTGTTGTTGATACTATACTACACGTTCATAGTTCATGCTTTATAAAATACCAAAAACTAAAATTTGTTCTTTTTCTGTTTTTCAAGTCTCTTAAAGTTGTAAAAAAGGATTACAATTAATTAAGAAAATAAAAAAAAATAGCTTAACGTCAAATATTAACAAAATTCGATGTCAATTTGATTAACGTCGTCAATTTAACGTCTCCCGATATGACGTCGATCTCGAATTCGACGTGAAAGGCCAAAAAATAATGATGTTATACGATATTTTTGTACTAGTGATGGCACATATTACCTATTAAAATAACTTGGCATCACCCCATGGGGTTGTCGGGTTATGTATGGGTCATGCCATGTTGATATATGCCTAGACCGTGTTGTTTTGTATACTTATTATGTGGTTGCAATCGATGCCAAGTTGTCCAGGGTGTATCCGTTATGTGTATGAGTTTCCAAAGTTGATTTCCATATTTCCTATGTTCTTATAATTATGTTTTATGATTGTGTTGATGAGTGCCTTGGGTGTTTTCATGTTTTTATGCATTGCTGGTCTACTATGGGGGAGTTAAGGTGTGAAATTGGGCTGGCCGAATTGTGGTTGGGTTGGCAGAGCTGTCTCGCCAAGTTGGCCAAGCTGTCAAGGTCTGAGATGTTTTAGACCTTGGTTTTGAGGTTCTGGAACTCGAATTTGGATGTTCCTAGGGTCCTTTTGGGGAGTTTTTGTATCCTGGTCGACTTTCTACTAATGTTGGCCAACTTGTTTATGGTGTTATTTGAATTGTTTGTGTTTTGGCCAAGTTTTATGGTTGTGTTGTATGAGGACCTCTATTTCGGGGTTCTGAAATTGTTTTTGAGTGTGGATTAGGGGTTTCAGCACCTGGTCCAACTGTCTGTGGTACTGGCCGAGCTCATTGAGCACTTTTCTGAGTTGGTCTAGGTAAGGCTAAGCTGTTTAAATTACTTTTCAAGTTGTGTGATGTTATTTCCATGTATTATAATATGTGTTCCGAGTTGTTTAAACTGTTTGTAGTGTTGGTTAAATTGTTTTCCTTACTATTGGATAATAAATCATGTTGTTGTGTTAACTATGGTTATATATATATATATATATATATATATATATATATATATATATATATATATATATATATATATATATATATATATATATATATTAAAAACATTAAATATTCTATAAGTTTTAATTAACACATTAATATTTCTAATAAAATAAAGTAAAATAATTATTATCATGTTAAATTACTTTTATTATAATTAATAACTAAAAATAATATTGTATGTTTATATCTTTTAAATAATATAACACACAAAAGTTAATTTTCTAAATTTTTTTTTTATTTTCATTTAAAAAAAGCATGTTAGATGAGACAAACAAAGTAATTTAATAAATTGAAAAGTTCAACTTAACTCATCAAATTTTAACATATTAGAAGACTGACCCACGTACTCGTATTTGTTATGTCATTCTAAAAATATATCCTTACATATATTTTTGTTGAAAAGATATGAAATTTACTTATTTAAAAATTTCTTGAATTTATTCTGAATTTAATAATGTGAAATTAATTTTTCAATGATGTTTAGCTAATTAGGTTGTGTAGTTATACTTGATGATAGTCTTCTGCGTCGATTATCAAACTCCACATGTAACCACATGTAACAAGAAAGCATACTATTTTATAGGCATTTACCTCGAAAGCCAAAAGTTGGAACATATTTTAAATATTTGAAATTGTAAAGAAGACATTTTTTGGGCCACTCAATTTAGATTATTTCTGGCAAAATTGCATGAAGAAAAGAACATTCTTAACATTTCTTACCATTATAAAAGTGCAAGAAGAAAATATAAAGTGTAGAAAGTAATAATGGACAAAAAGAAGCAAAACCAAGAACTATAAGCCCAAATATTAGGTAATACCACGTGCTGATTCATCGTGGTCCATATAATTATTTGGCAAACAATTTTGGGTCCACGGAGGTTAATAATTTCATTTATTCACACTATCGTGAGGGGCTTTCTTACCCCATTATTTTCTTCTTGCACCTTCAACTTGTGCTGCAATTTTCATTTCACTCTTACAAAATATACATTCAATAAATAAATAATTGATATATGTGCATATGATATGTAAGAAATCCGTAACGCATATGAAATGACTCCATACTAATTATAAAATATGGTTAACCAACACAAAAATTGACATAATTAGATTTTAAAATTTGATTAAAAAAATTGTATTTAATTGTGTACTATATAGATATCCGTCAGGCCAATGGATCGAGCGGGCGAGCAATTAACAACTCAGTAATCGATCATAAAGATAGGCGTTGAGGTAGTTACATGATAATCAATAATAATAGCAGTTATTTATTGATAGTTAATGAGAATAATAATCATTTATTAGTAATAGGTCAGGCCTAAACTCATTTTAATATTTATAAATGTATGTTTGATAGGTTAGGTAACTATTGTTTGAGTACTCATTTTTTATTAAACATTATTACTCAAAGTTATTGACTCGAGCGTCAGAGTGTCTTTGACAGATACTCTACACACGGCTTGGAGAAGGAGGAAAGGGAGTCAGTAACACAATTTGGATAATGAAAGCTCATCCAGTCTGCAGAGCAACTTTAAATGCTTTGAGTAAGGGATCTCAACCCTTACTCGATCAATGTCTGTCGTTCTAGGGTGATGTCTAACAATACAGTCATGATCAATGTTTGTCGTTATTCTTTTGTGCAAGTTGAAGGACATTAAGCACTAACATCCCGACCATGACACATCCTAATATGGACTCTTCATTTGTGGTCTTCAAACGTTCAACTAAAGACCGAATGATCTCGCTTGCCTGGCCATCTAGCTTCATAGCCTAAACTTTTTTTATATTAATTTGATTGGCTATATTTTTCTAACCATTCAAATTCAAATTGTTATTTTCTCTTAAGTGTAGATGACAGGATCTTGCATACAAACTACTTGGCCAACTAGAGCTTACCGTTGAGTGATGACGTTCTCTGTGAACTCTCACTTGAGTTTCATCGACTTAGGGAACGTTCTAAGTGAACTCCTAGTGTCCGCCGCTTGGTGAGGAACATTTTCGTAACTCTCACCTGAGCCTCTTCGACCTAGGGAACGCTTCCATAGCTCCTAGTGTCCGTCGCTTAGTGAGGAACGTTTTCATCACCTAAGCTTCTTCGTCCTAGGGAATGCTTTTGTAGCTCTTAGTGTCTGCCACTCAGTGAGGAACATTTTCGTAACTCTCATCTTAACCTCTTTGACCAAGGGAATGCTCTAAGTGAACTCCTAGAGTCTGTTGTTCGGTACAAAAACGAAGACTTAAAGCACATCGAAAATAGACTCTCTAATACAACGTGAACAACCTCTTTCAAACTCACAATAATCCTTACGCACCTCTAAAAAGCTTGCTTGGGCTTGGGGGGCTTGTGTACTATATGGATACATATTAGGCCAATGGACCGAGCGGACAAGCATTTAACAACTCAGTAACTGATCGTAAAGATAGTCGTTGAGGTAGTTAATGGATAATCAATAATAATAACAGTCATCGATTGACTGTTAATGAGAATAATAACCATTTATTGGTAATGAGCCAAGCCTAAGGGTAAGCTCATTTTAATATTTATAAAAGTATGTTTGACAGGTCAGGTAACTATTTTCTGAGTACTCATTTTCTATTAAACATTGTTATGTAAAGTCACTAACTTGAGTGTGAGAGTGCTTTTGATAGGTACCCTCCCACATGGCTTGGACAAAGAGGAGATGGAGCGAGTAACGCAATTTGGATAATGGAAGATCATCAGAAAGCTCATCCAATCTGCAAAACAACTTTGAAATCTTTGAGTAAGGGATCTCAACCCCTATCCAAAACAAATCGAATTTTAAAATTTGTTAAAAAAAAAAATCACCTTTACACATTTCCAAAACTAATGGAAAAAAAATTAACATTATAAAATCTAATAAACACACAAGACACAACTTCATTATAGTTTCATATAATTATTTGACAAACAATTTTAGGGCCACGAAGGTCAATCATTTCATTTAATAACACCATCCCTGAAGGGGTTTCTTCCTGCACCCTATTGCTTTTTTCTTGCACCTTCATTCAACTTGTGTTGCACTTTCCATTTTTCTCTTACAAAATATATATTCAATAAATAAATAATTGATATAAATGCATATGGGATATATGAAATCCATAACACATGACTCTATCGAATTGTAAAATCCGGTTAACAAACACAAAAATTTACATAATCAGATTTGAAAATCTAATGAAAAAAACATTAATACTTAACCAAATTTTAAGATGTTGGGGAACAAAACAATTTATACATGAATTTTGAAATATGGTGAAAAAGAAATTAACACCTAAAATTAATAAACATATAATTTCATAAGCAGATTTTAAAATTCATCCGGAGAAATAAAATTGAATTTTTCGATAAATATGGATAAGTTCGTGTAAATGAACTCACTACACACGGATTAAAACATCAAATGATTAGGCAAGACATTGCTTGGTCGAGTGTTTCATCTTACACCTCCAAGATCTCATCCTACACCTTCAAAAATTTCACTTTTAACCTTCTGACATCTCATCATTATCCTACACCTTTAACTTTATAAAAAATTTATTTTTAATTTTAATAAATATATTTTTATTTTATTTTCTTTTTCTTGTTAAAAAACTCTACACCACCTTAATAATAATTAAATTTAAAATTCTAATATTATTTAATATAATTTTATATTTTAATAATTATTAAAATATAATTTATATTATAATAATAGTTATATTAAAAATATAAAAATAAAATAATTAAAATAAAAATAATAACAATAAAATAAAATTATATTAAATAAAATATTTAATATATTAAATTATATTAAAATATTAAATTAAATTAAATTAAATAATTATTAAAATTTAAATAATAAACAAAATTTTAAAACAATTATTTATCAAATAACAAATAAAATTATATTAAATAAAATATTTAAATATATTAAATTATATGAAAATATTAAATTAAATTAAATAATTATTAAAATTTATAAATAAAATAAAATTTTAAAAACCATTCTCATATCCGATTCATGACTTATCGGATATCTATATCCAATTAACAAATTTTTCAAAATTTTGTTTTTTAAAATTTTTAATAATTATTAAATTTAATTTAATATTTTAATATAATTTAATATATTTAAATATATGAAATATAATTTTAAGTATTATTTTTATTTTTATTTTAGTTATTATTTTTTAATTTTCTTAATAAAACTATTTTAAAAATATAAATTATATTTTATTAATTATTAAAATATAAAAATATAAAAAGTAATATTATAATTTTTATTTAAGTTTAATATTAAATAAATTTTAAATAAAAAACAAAAGTATTAACATATTTTATAGATTTTAATATATAAATAAGTTTTTTAAAAATTTCATTTTTATTTAAAATTTAATAATTATTTAATTTATTTTAATATTTTATTATAATTTAATATATTTGAATATATTAAATCAAATTTATTATTATTATTTATTATTATAATTATTATTATTTTATTTTTATTTTATTTTTATGTTTTTAATATAACTATTATTATAATATAAATTATATTTTAATAATTATTAAAATATAAAATTATTTTAAATAATATTTAAATTTTAAATTAAATTAAATTAAATTATTATTAAGATAGTGAAAATTGTTTTTAATAAAAAGAAAAGAAAATTGAAAATATTTATTAAAGTTAAAAATAAAGTTTTGAAAAAGTTAGAGGTGCAGGATGAGATGTCAGAAGGTTAAAAGTGAAATTTTTGGAGATAATGGATGAGATCTTGGAGGTGTAGGATGAAACACTCTGCTTGGTCAAATGAACCAGATGGAAGAAAGTGTTCTATTATGTACTTCCAACTTCTCATTCTATATTTTTAACTTTTTTTTTTAAATTTCATTTTTAATCTTAATAAATACTTCTTTTAATTTTTTTTATGTCTTATTAAAAACTCTGTACCCTTTTCTGATTCATAAGTTTTTTTAAATTTAAAATTTAATAATAATTTAATTTAATTTAAAATTTTAATATTATTTAATATATATATATATATCTTAATAATTATTAAAATATATTTTTTATTATTATAATTATATTAAAAAAATAAAATAAAATTAATTAAAACAAAAACAATAATAATGAAAATAAAAAGTAAAAATAATAAAAAAATAAAAATAATAATATAAAATATGATTTAATATTTTTGAATATATTAAATTATATTAAAATATTAAATTAAACAATTATTAAAATTTAAATAAAAAACAAAATTTAAAAAATTTGTTAATTGAATATCCAAATCCGTTAACATAGGTTAAGATATCCAAATCCGTTAAATTAGATTTTATATTATTATTATCATTATTCTTTTGATTATTATCACTTTTAATTAGTTTTATTTTTATTTTCTAATATAATTATTATAATAATAGAAATTATATTTTAATAATTATTAAGATATAAATGTATATTAAATAATATTAAAATTTTAAATTAAATGAGATTATTATTAAATTTAAAATCTAAAAGTGAAATTTAAAATAACTTATTAATTGGATTTTAAAATTTGCTCAAATTTTGAAATCTGAGTAGAATGATTTTAAAAAGAAAGAGAAAATATTAGAAAAATATCTATTAAAATTAAAAATGAAATATTTTAAAAAGTTGGAGATACCCTGTAATCGATTATCCGCCTATTTGGTTATGTATTACAACAACTCCTGTACAGCCCTTACAGTAAGTTTCTGGTAATCGATTACCATAACACTGTAATCGATTACGAGTCAGTCTGGTCATGCACAGTACAAATTATCATGTAAGTCCTTACAGTGGTTATCTGGTAATCTGTAATCGATTATCAGCCTCCAGGGTAATGAATTACACCAATTTTTGACCTCTTACATTAAATTACTGGTAATCGATTACAGGGTTTTCGTAATCGATTACCAGTGTGATTGTGGACACTTCCAGGCTACTCGTCTCCCATGTCATCATGTCATTGTTGTTTGTGCATTTTCCCATATCCCACTAACCCAAGTAATCGATCCAGTGTACAGTCTTAACAACATTTTCAAGGCATACGAAGTACAATTTCACCCAATTCAAAATCAAGATTATTGATCTGTGTATACAGGTCCAAACTTCATACTAGATCCTAAAATGCGACGCAAGGCATCCGGAAGACCATCTACAAATAGGCTTCATAATGAAATGGATCAATCCAATCCAGATAAGCCAAAAAAATGCTCTTACTGCCGCAACGAAGGTCATCATAGGGGAAATTGTCCTTTTCGTCATTAGTTATTTCTTAATCTTACCCAATTGTAATCAAATCGATGACTGATATATTACTATTAATATTTCTTATTAATATTTATTTTCTCTTTTCCTATAACACAACCAATACATAACATATGTAAAATGCAAAATCATTTTCATAAACCAATCAAAAAACACACTGGTAA